>NC_034195.2:32250947-32255896 GCF_002021735.2 Oncorhynchus kisutch
CACCCCAAAGGTTAAACACATAGACACACACATCCAAGCTTGCCCTGACACAGCACCCCAAAGGTTAAACACATAGACACACACATCCAAGCTTGCCCTGACACAGCACCCCAAAGGTTAAACACATAGACACACACATCCAAGCTTGCCCTGACACAGCACCCCAAAGGTTAAACACATAGACACACACATCCAAGCTTGCCCTGACACAGCACCCCAAAGGTTAAACACATAGACACACACATCCAAGCTTGCCCTGACACAGCACCCCAAAGGTTAAACACATAGACACACACATCCAAGCTTGCCCTGACACAGCACCCCAAAGGTTAAACACATAGACACACACATCCAAGCTTGCCCTGACACAGCACCCCAAAGGTTAAACACATAGACACACACATCCAAGCTTGCCCTGACACAGCACCCCAAAGGTTAAACACATAGACACACACATCCAAGCTTGCCCTGACACAGCACCCCAAAGGTTAAACACATAGACACACACATCCAAGCTTGCCCTGACACAGCACCCCAAAGGTTAAACACATAGACACACACATCCAAGCTTGCCCTGACACAGCACCCCAAAGGTTAAACACATAGACACACACATCCAAGCTTGCCCTGACACAGCACCCCAAAGGTTAAACACATAGACACACACATCCAAGCTTGCCCTGACACAGCACCCCAAAGGTTAAACACATAGACACACACATCCAAGCTTGCCCTGACACAGCACCCCAAAGGTTAAACACATAGACACACACATCCAAGCTTGCCCTGACACAGCACCCCAAAGGTTAAACACATAGACACACACATCCAAGCTTGCCCTGACACAGCACCCCAAAGGTTAAACACATAGACACACACATCCAAGCTTGCCCTGACACAGCACCCCAAAGGTTAAACACATAGACACACACATCCAAGCTTGCCCTGACACAGCACCCCAAAGGTTAAACACATAGACACACACATCCAAGCTTGCCCTGACACAGCACCCCAAAGGTTAAACACATAGACACACACATCCAAGCTTGCCCTGACACAGCACCCCAAAGGTTAAACACATAGACACACACATCCAAGCTTGCCCTGACACAGCACCCCAAAGGTTAAACACATAGACACACACATCCAAGCTTGCCCTGACACAGCACCCAAAGGTTAAACACATAGACACACACATCCAAGCTTGCCCTGACACAGCACCCCAAAGGTTAAACACATAGACACACACATCCAAGCTTGCCCTGACACAGCACCCCAAAGGTTAAACACATAGACACACACATCCAAGCTTGCCCTGACACAGCACCCCAAAGGTTAAACACATAGACACACACATCCAAGCTTGCCCTGACACAGCACCCCAAAGGTTAAACACATAGACACACACATCCAAGCTTGCCCTGACACAGCACCCCAAAGGTTAAACACATAGACACACACATCCAAGCTTGCCCTGACACAGCACCCCAAAGGTTAAACACATAGACACATTCAAAAGAGTGAACTATTTTAATTTCTTCCACTCACTCTCCATTTGCATCTCTCCCTGCGTCACAATAAACATTTACACTTAAAGGGATTTAAATTAACCACATTTATGTACCTACGTGTGTGTGTGTGTGGGTTTGTGCGTGTGTGTGTGTGTGTGTGTGTGTGCCAAGGTTATTATAGTCAACTAAAACAAATCATGAAAAAACTATTTAGTAAACTGAAATAAAATAATTCATAAACCTGTTCAAAAAACTGAAACTAAACTGAAACTATTAACTTTGACTCCAAAACTAACAAAAATAAATAAAAACCATCATGAATTATGTTCATTTTTAGTTTTGTCCTAAACTCTAGGAACAAGCCGTTGGAAGGGGTTTTCAAGATACTAAATCTGTTGGGTTTAATGCAGCCAGGAGATGGTGATTTTTCAAAAAGGCCTAGTTTGTGCATCACCATCGCCAGTTATCACTAGCTAACAAGGGAAGGAAACAGTTAGGTAGCTAACTTGATTCTTCATGCATGTACTACTTAAGTTAGATAGTATTTAATTGGTGTAAACCTGGACGAGAGAGAGTTTCCTTCCACCAAGTCACATTGAGATTGACTTTATAATTTAAACCTAACCAAGCTTAATCTTAGCTCTGGAGAACCTAAGGCCATACAGACATACAGTAGGGTTCTCATTTAAATAATTGACCACAGTGGGGTTAATGTGTACAGCTGTCCCTATGCTCTGTTGAACTGTTAATAATCACTGTGTGCAAGACGCTTTTGGAAATTCTACTTTCATATCAAACCAAAATGATTTTACAAATCCAAAATATGAACTTACTGTGCACCGTTTTAATGCAGATTCCCACAGAGGTGTTTTACGTTGCACTTCCTGAGCTAAAGGGAACTTGGAAAGGAACCAAATAAACCTGTTGGCTGGAAACTGTATTACACCAACAGTCTCAGTGGAAATCTGTGGTAAAACAGCGTATATTTTGTCATTGTAAAGCTATTTTTGGATGATAATTAAGTTGAGTGTTCAAGGTTTCCAAAACCGTATCGCAATCAATGATCAATTGCTTCTAGATAGAGCATTTCACACTTCACCAAATCACCTCAGCTAATCATATTGGACATGGAATGACTCCATTGTCACATTGGAGTCTTGAGAAGGGCTAACCTAACCTATGACCTGACCCAGTACCTTATGTATTACTGCGTGACATCCCGAAAAACACAGAAAACTGAACAACCCAAATGGCTCCTTGCCTCCCATGCATGCTTTTCTAACACTGAAACTGAACAACCCAAATGGCTCCTTGCCTCCCATGCATGCTTTTCTAACACTGAAACTGAACAACCCAAATGGCTCCTTGCCTCCCATGCATGCTTTTCTAACACTGAAACTGAACAACCCAAATGGCTCCTTGCCTCCCATGCATGCTTTTCTAACACTGAAACTGAACAACCCAAATGGCTCCTTGCCTCCCATGCATGCTTTTCTAACACTGAAACTGAACAACCCAAATGGCTCCTTGCCTCCCATGCATGCTTTTCTAACACTGAAACTGAACAACCCAAATGGCTCCTTGCCTCCCATGCATGCTTTTCTAACACTGAAACTGAACAACCCAAATGGCTCCTTGCCTCCCATGCATGCTTTTCTAACACTGAAACTGAACAACCCAAATGGCTCCTTGCCTCCCATGCATGCTTTTCTAACACTGAAACTGAACAACCCAAATGGCTCCTTGCCTCCCATGCATGCTTTTCTAACACTGAAACTGAACAACCCAAATGGCTCCTTGCCTCCCATGCATGCTTTTCTAACACTGAAACTGAACAACCCAAATGGCTCCTTGCCTCCCATGCATGCTTTTCTAACACTGAAACTGAACAACCCAAATGGCTCCTTGCCTCCCATGCATGCTTTTCTAACACTGAAACTGAACAACCCAAATGGCTCCTTGCCTCCCATGCATGCTTTTCTAACACTGAAACTGAACAACCCAAATGGCTCCTTGCCTCCCATGCATGCTTTTCTAACACTGAAACTGAAACGAAATAATATAAAAAAATGTTTTAGAAACTGAGTGGTGTGAGACCTGCATGCTGATTGGCTGACAGCCGTAGTATATCAGACCATATACCAAGGGTATGACAAAACATGTATTTTTACATTGGTAACCAGTTTATAATAGCAATAAGGCACCTCTGGAGTTTGTGATATATGGCCAATATACCACGGCTAAGGGCTTTATCCAGGCACTCTGTGTTGCGTCGTGCTTAAGAACAGCCCTTAGCCGTGGTATATTGTCCAAACACCACACCACCTCGGGCATTATTGCTTAAGTATACAACTAAAACTAAATAAAGCCTTGAAAATGAGGTCTCTTCCCTCTCTCTCTCTCTCTCTCTCTGAGCGTCTAACAGACATTGATCTCCAGCCAGACAATGTGACTCAGTGTTGTACAGCTCTTCCTCCGTCTCTCTCCTCCTTTCTCCTCTCCTACTCTCTCCTTTATCTGTACCTGGGAAAGACCCTGACCTCACACACTTGTGCCATGTCCTAGCCTTCTCTGTGTGTTTGTGTTTCCTTGAAATGCTGCCAGCAGGCATATCCCACACCAGTGTGTGCATGCACGTGTTTGTTCACATTTAGTTCTTGATTATATCTACCTATGGCTTATTCATCTGCCCGAGATCTGAAAATAAACATTCGCTTCTACGGCTCTGGTCAGCTTCACACTGATCAGCACACATTACCACATAACAGGACTCAGTAGGCTACTGCACCTCTAGTCAATAGAGTGAGAGGCTGAAAAACAGCTTCTATCTCAAGGCCATCAGACTGTTAAACAGCCACCACTAACATTGAGTGGCTGCTGCCAACATACGGACTCCAGCCACTTTAATAATGGAAATTTATGTAAAAAATTTAGCACTAGCCACTATAAACAATGCCACTTAATATAATGTTCACATACCCTACATTACTCATCTCATATGTATATGCTGTACTCTATATCATCTACTGCATCTTGCCATCTTTATGTAATACATGTATCACTAGCCACTTTAAACTATACCACTTTGTTTACATACCCTACATTACTCATCTCATATGTATATACTGTACTCTATACCATCTACTCCGTCTTGCCTATGCCGTTCTGTACCATCACTCATTCATATATCTTCATGTACATATTCTTTATCCCTTTACACTTGTGTGTATAAGGTAGTAGTTGTGGAATTGTTAGGTTAGATTACTCGTTGGTTATTACTGCATTGTCGGAACTAGAAGCACAAGCATTTCACTACACTCGCATTAACATCTGCTAACCATGTGTATGTGACAAATAAAATAGGATTTGATTTGATTTGAAGTGTTCAGGTTGTGGGTTGTTCCCATCCTGCTCTCTCCCTTTCTCTCTCTCTCTCTC
>NC_034195.2:32255996-32319405 GCF_002021735.2 Oncorhynchus kisutch
TCTCTCTCCCTCTCTCTCTCTCTCTCCTCTCCTCTCTCTCTCTCTCTCTCCTCTCTCCCTCTCTCCCTCTCTCTCTCTCTCCCTCTTCTCTCTCTCTCTCTCTCTCTCTCTTCTCTCTCTCTCTCTCTCTCTTCTCTTCTCTCTCTCTCTCTCCTTCCTCCCTCTCTCTCTCTCTCTCTCTCTCCCTCTCCTCTCTCTCTCTCTCCCTCTCTCTCTCCTCTCTCTCCCTCTCCCTCTCTCCTCTCTCTCTCTCTCTCTCTCCCTTCTCTCTCTCTCTCTCTCTCTCTCATCTCTCTCCCTCTCTCTCTCTCTCTCCCCTTTCTCTCACTCTCTCCCTTTCTCTCTCTCTCTCTCCCTCTCTCTCTCTCTCTCTCTCTCTCTCTCTCTCTCTCTCCCTCTCTCTCTCTCTCTCTCCCTCTCTCTCTCTCTCTCTCTCTCCCTTTCATAGAAGTTAAGTGCATGTTTTAGTGAAACAATGTTCTGCCCTTTTTACTGTGTTTTAATCCTTCCATTTATTATCACTATCCTCAGGACGTCGAGAAAAGTTCCTCCATCTGTGATAGTGACCCCTGAACCCTGCACATGACCCTTGACCTGGAGTCTAAGGTAACGTCAGCCATCTCATTCCTTTCCTCTTCAGTTCACTGCTCACCATAGTTTTTTATAGTTTTTTTATTGTTGCTATTTGTAATACTTGTTATGTTCAATTGTACAATTATACTGAAGGATATACACTGAGTGTACAAAACATTATGAATTTGACACAACTGTGGGAAGCATTGGAGTCAACATGGGCCAGCATGACTAAGGTAACCTGCCTAAATGACTACCGACCCATGGCACTTACGTCTGTAGCCATGAAGTGCTTTGAAAGGCTGGTCATGGCTCACATCAACAGCATTATCCCAGAAACCCTATACCACCTCCAATTTGCATACTCACCCCAACAGATCCACAGATGAACAACTAAACACCTCCCTCTGCAACTGGATCCTGGACTTCCTGATGTGCAGCCCCCAGGTGATAAGGGTAGGGAACAACACATCCGAGACGCTGATCCTCAACACAGGGGCCCTCAGGGGTGCGTGCTCAGTCCCCTCCTGTACTCCCTGTTCACTCATGACTGCATGGCCAGGCACGACTCCAACACCATCATCAAGTTTGCCTATGACACAATGGTGGTAGTAGGCCTGATCAACGACCAAGATGAGACAGCCTATAGGGAGGAAGTCAGAGACCTGGCAGTGTGGTGCCAGAACAACAACCTCTCCCTCAACGTGATCAAGACAAAGGAGATGATTGTGGACTACAGGAGAAGGAGGACCGTGCACGCCCCCATTCTCATCGACAGGGCTGTAGTGAAACAGGTTGAGAGCTTCAAGTTCCTTGGTGTCCACATCACCAACGGTCCAAACACACCAAGACAGTCGTGAGGAGGGCATGACAAAGCCTATTTCACCCCAGGAGACTGAAAAGATTTGGCATGGGTCCTCAGATCCTCAAAAGGTTCTACAGCTGCACCATCGAGAGCATCCTGACGGGTAGCATCACTGCCTAGTATGGCAACTGCTCGGCCTCCAACCGCAAGGCATCACAGAGGGTAGTGCCAATGGCCCAGTACATCACTGGGGCCAAGCTTCCTGCCATCCAGGACCTCTATACCAGGCGGTGTCAGAGTAAGGCCCTAAAAATGGTCAAAGAATCCAACCACCCTAGTCATAGACTGTTCTCTCTGTTACCGCACGGCAAGCGGGTACCGGAGCACCAAGTCTAGGTCCAAAAGGCTTCTTAACAGCTTCTACCCCCAAGCCATACGACTTCTGAACAGCTAATCAAAGGGCTACCCAGACCCCTCTTTTATACTGCTGCTACTCACTGTTTATAATCTATGCATAGCCACTTTAACTTCACATATTACCTCAAATACCTCGACTAACCGATGCCCCCGCACATTGAGTCTGTACCGGTACCCACTGTATATAGCCTCGCTATTCTTATTTTATTGCTGCTGTTTAATCATTTTTTACCTTTTATTTTCTATTTCTTACTTAATTAACACTTCTTTTAGTTTTTTTCTTAGAACTTATTAAAGCATTGTTGGTTAAGGGCTTGTAAGTAAGCATTTCACTGTAAGGTCTACCTGTTGAATTCGGCGCATGTGACAAATAACATATGATTGGATTTGATCCGTGTGGAATGCTTTTGGCACCTTGTAGTCTATGCCCCGACGAATTGAGGCTGTTCTGAGGGCAAAGGAGGTTCAACTCAATATTAGGAAGGTGTTCCTAATGTTTTGTACACTTAGTTTTGTACACTCATTGACCATAAAGATCGTTGAAAAAATATTTACCAAATAATTGCCCGTTTCTCTTGTAAAATGGTGTCACTATTTTGCAAAATTATTTTGCACATTTTAGTAGGGGTTACATTTGCTGATTTATTTGGAGAAATTGTTCACAATCTTCAGAGTGATAGAAACACACATCCTCACCTCAGAACCTTTTCTGTGTTGATTTGTTTCAATTTTAGCTGATTTTACCACAGTATGTAACCCTCTGAATGTGTCTCTATACAGTGAGCTAGTCCAGGCTGGCCTCTGTTTTCTGTACCTCTGGTGAAGCTGTGTGTTGACAGTCTGTGTGTTCTGGTTTTGCTGGAAGCCAGGGCTAGCTGTATGGGAGAGTGGGGTAAGTTGAGCTAATGGGGGTAAGTTGAGCCACCCTTCTTTCTAGGAAACCATACACAAAATTAATAATTTGACTAAATATTTAGGAAGAGGTCTTCATTTCATGGAGTCTGTGAAGGATGAAAACACATGGAAAAAGTGGTAAGCAGGTTAGGTAAAAAAAAAGTAGATAATTTAAAAATGTTTCTATACATCAGTTGGGGTCTCTATAAGCTTCAATATGAGGTCCTAAACCTGACATGAAAGTGCATCCTTGTAGCTGTCTGGGCTGATATAGTCCAAATGTTTGCCTTGGGGTAAGTTGAGCCTATGGCAAGTCGAGCAAATGAAAGTGTTTTCTGCCAAGGTGTAATGCATGTCATTATTGCTGGGATTTGAGGTAACAACAGGGCCTATGTTAAAAGTATTTTTAGGGTGTGTTAGGTGTTAAAATATGTTTAAAATGATTAAAAGACAAAAAAGTGATTGTGATTGTGTTGAATTGTGTTTGGGAAATAAAGATAGACATGGTTTTAAAAGTTAGTGGTAATATTTCATTCAGTAAAGACATTTGTAGGCAGCTTAACTTACTCTGTCCCGCAGCTCAACTTACCCCATATCTGGGGTTGTGCTAAGTCACCACTTGTTTTGGAGAAGCTATGTTTTGAAATTTTTTACATAAAATCTGCTTATTTCCAGGGATACACAATATCCTGAAATATATGTAGATCGCTCAACTTACCCCACTCTCCCCTACAGGTGCCATACAGCTAGGCTAAGTTCAGGAGGACATCTTTCTTGTTGGGACGTCTTTCACCCTCTATATATTGTGATTCACTAAAACACAAATCTCCTAATAAAACCCTCAGATCTCAATTTGCAGATATATACAGTGACTGTACATTAGCTATTCTTTGAGGATTGCTACTGCATGTTTTTGACAGGCTTTTGTCTCTGTGGCTTGTGTCTGTGACAGGATGCAGTTCTCTGTCTGGTGTCTTACAGTACTGGCTGGAAAGTGACATGCCCTCTCTCGCACCCTAGTGCTCATAGGATAGGGTCACGACCTTTCATCTCTCAGCTGACCCTCGAACCTGCGTCTCAGTCTCCTGTCTCCACGGATCACATTGACAGATAGATGGACGGGTGGGAGTATGGGAAGAGTGAGGGATCGAGGGACAGACAGAGGGAGAGAGGCAGGGATGGAGGAACCTCACTGTCATGGCAGACAAGCAGGCATTGAAGGATGAAATGTGGAAGGAGCAATGGAGGGTAAGAGGGAGGACTAAGGGAAGTAAATAATTAGGGATGAAGGGATCTGGCAGTGGGTGCAGCCAGACAGACAGGTAGTCAAGCAGGCAGGCAGATAGGGAGAGCGGAGGCAGAAAGTGACCTTACTATTGTTCCAGTAGGATCGAAGAGCTTACTTAAAGGCCTGGTCAATGTGAAGTATCACCCTCACATAGCACTGAGTCTGAGATAGCACCCTCACATAGCACTGAGTCTGAGATAGCACCCTCACATAGCACTGAGTCTGAGATAGCACCCTCACAGCCTGACAACTCGTCACCACTGTAAAACCATGTCCTCATACACACCATCAGTGTCACAGTTGCTCTGTGTGTGTTAAGTGTACACTAAGGAATTGTGTGGCAGTGACAGGGTTAACATACATTTGTGAAATATTACAAAGCAGTGAGTGTGTGTGTGTGTGTGTGTGTGTGTGTGTGTGTGTGTGTGTGTGTGTGTGTGTGTGTGTGTGTGTGTGTGTGTGTGTGGGAGTGTGTGTGAGAGTGTGTGTGTGTGCGTGTGTGTGTGTGTGTGTGTGTGTGCGTGTGTGTGTGTGTGTGTGTGTGCGCGCGTGTGTGGCTGTGACATTAGGACACCTGCATACTTCAGCATTTTTTGCCTGTCAGGAATTCTGAGGTCACTGGTTGGGGGAAAGGGGAGGTGGGAATGGAGGAAGGAGAGAGGAGAGAGAGGGAGAGGAAGGAGAAAGGGCGATCTTTAGAAGCAGGCTTAAGCTATAGAGCATATTACTCGTCAGGTGTGTGTGTGTGTGTGTGTGTGTGTGTGTGTGTGTGTGTGTGTGTGTGTGTGTGTGTGTGTGTGTGTGTGTGTGTGTGTGTGTGTGTGTGTGTGTGTGAGTGTGTGTATCTGTGTATCTGTGTGTGTGTGTGTGTGCGTGTGTTGTTAATGTGTGTGTGTGTGTGTGTGTGTGTGTGTGTGGTGCTTCCCAAGCTGCCAGCAGGCAGGTCAGGTTATTAGAGGACACAGACACAGCAAAGTGTGTGTAAGTGAGGAGGGACTGTGTGTATATACAGTATGTATTTTTCTTCATTATTGCAGTATTTGTCTTTGTCTCCTTGGACAGTAAGATCCATGCATATACATTATACATAATATCTCAGAGCAATGCCATAAGCCAAGCTTTTTAACATCGCCCCTCTTCTCCTTTCAAATGATGTTAATGTGCAATGCTGTGTCTCTCTCCTCCCATGTTTCTAATCGTTTGAGTACGGAGCCCAAATATAGTTGTTTTATTCAGATGTATCTTAATTAGTCTTCGGTACAGTGCGTGCAGCGTACATGAGTGTTGCGTGAGGTGTGTGTTGAAGAGGAGGGGGGAGTCACCTCAGAGACACTGTCGTCTTCAGGTAGTGAATGTGTGTTCACAGCTTGATTAAGCAAGATGCAGTGATTAGTTGTGAGTTAGTGCATTGTATTTCCCCTGAACTATCATAGTTTTTAGCCTTAGGGTCTTCCTTTAGCCTACAGTGTACCCTCATCCTCCTCCCTCTCTCCTCTTTTCTTCTGTTTGTACTCTCCTCAAACACACACACTGACACACGTCTCCTCCTCCTTCCTCTCTTCTCCTCCCTCGCCTCTCTTCCCTGCAGTGTCTCCCCAGCTCTAGCAAGTTAGCTTTGCACCTTGGCATATAGTGCATCCATATCATTGTGTGTTTATGTGTGTGTGTGTGTGTGTGTGTCACCTATCTCTCTTCATAGAAATTTATTTTTTAGTCTCTGTGCATCCATATCCAAGCTGCAGCCGTCCAGCCCCTCTTTCTGAAACTGTTTATTCCCCTCTCCAGCACAGGGCACACACACACGCACACACACATGAACATAGGCACACACACACACACAATCACACACACGCACATCCTTCTCCTGTTTGTTATCTTGATAAATAACCAGGCTGCAGGGAAACTGCTGAATTCTATCTTTCTCCCTCTATTTCCTGACATCCATTTTAAGCTCTGCAAGGGAACTAACTAACAAACAGAGATAAATAACGAAAGGCTCGTGCTGAACACACTCTGCTGTTCCCATACACACACACACACACGCATGCATGCACGCACATACACACACGTTCCTCCTCCATGAATCTGCCCTCATCACCTTTGTGTATGACACACACATAATGGCTCTGATAATCAGATGCATGTCCCGTTAGTGCAGTGTGCACTTGGCTGTGTTTTCTGATATGATCACATACTATATATCGCTTGGTTGCTTTTTATATTGACCCATCTCTCTCTCTCTCTCACGCACACACCCTCTGTGTGGTATATAAACAGAAGTCTTCCTATCCGATACGACACCTCATGTATTATTTTAACAATGTATAGTGTGGTGCATGAAAAGGTCACTCCCTGAGAACTAACTCCATGTAAATGTAACAAGATGTATGGACTACACACTGCAGACTCTTGTCACAGTTTGTGTTTTACAGTGTGGGATAAAGAGGGACTCATATACCCACTAGAGTTGGTGCATCATGACTGTGTGTTGAGGATACAGTAGTACTTTGGCAGTAAGGTTTATACAGTGTTTGAATGAAATGAGTAAGTGTTGTGTGTTTATCACATGTACTATAAATCACTCATTCATGGGTGGTTAATTAAGAGAAAATATGAAATTAATATAGTAATTTCATTGTACATTCATTTAATGTTCTCGCTTGTGTTCTTGATAACTGAATTATAGAGAGAAAGAGACAGAGAATTCCACATATCAATTAGGATCTGGCTACAAATACTTTAATCAGTTATAGAACACATTGCCCTTTATGGTTGTGAGGTCTGAGGTCCACTTACCAATCAAGAATTCACAAAATGGGACAAATACCAAATTGAGAGTCCACATGCAGATCTCTGTGTACAATGTAAAACACCAAATAATGCATGCAGAACAGAATTGGGCCGATACCCACTAATGATCCAAATCCAGAAAAGAGAGGGTCAATTCTATAACCACCTAAAAGGAAGTGATTCCCAAACATTCCATAAAAAAGCCATCACCCCTACAGAGAGATGAACCTGGAGAAGACTAAGCAAGCTGTTCCTGGGGCTCTGTTTACAAACACAAACAGACCCCACAAAGCCCCAGGACAGCAACACAATTAGACCCAACCAAATCATGAGAAAACAAAAAAGGGAACTCCTTGACACATTGGAAAGAATTAACAAAAAAACAGAGCAAACTAGAATGCCATTTGGCCCTAGACAGAGAGTACACAGTGGCAGAATACCTGACCACTGTGACTGACCCAAACTTAAAGAAAGCTTTGACTGTGTACAGACTCAGTGAGCATAGCCTTGCTATTGAGAAAGGCCGCCGTAGGCAGACCTGGCTCTCAAGAGAAGACAGGGTATGTGCACACTGCCCACACAATTAGCTGGAAACTGACCTCCACTTCCTAACCTCCTGCCAGATGTATGTGTCATGGCTGGCTGAAGGGCTGGACCAAGGTGCAGCATGGTAAGCATACATTTGAACTTTATTTAAAAATGCCGCTGACAAAACGAAGAACCAAAAAAACAACCCTGAAGCTTTGGGCTATGTGCCCTGAACAACTACAAAGTTAACTTCCCACAAAACAGGTGGGGGAAAAGGGTACCTAAGTATGGTTCTCAATCAGAGACAACGATAGACAGCTGTCCCTGATTGAGAACCATACCAGGCCAAGACATAGAAATACAAAACATGAAAAAAGGACATAGAATGCCCACCCTAGTCACACTCTGACCTAACCAAAATAGAGAATAAAGAGACTCTCTATGGCCAGGGCGTGACAGTATGGCCATATTAGAGACACATATTTCCCTCAGATTTCATAGACCCACAAAGAATTCAAAAAACAAATCCAATTTTGATAAACTCCCATATCTATTGGGTGAAATACCACAGTGTGCCATCACAGTAGCAAAATGTGTGACCCGTTGGCACAAGAAAATGGTGAAGAACAAACACCATTTGTAAATACAACCCATGTTTATGTTTATTTATTTTTCCTTTTGTACTTTAACTATATGCACATCGTTACTACACTGTATATAGACATAATATGACATTTGTAATGTCTTTATTCATTTGGAACTTGTGTGAGTGTAATGTTTACTGCTCATTTTTGTTTATTGCACATTTGTTTATTATCTATTTCACTTGCTTTGGCAATGTAAACATAAGTTTCCCATGTCAATAAAGTCTCTCAAATTGAAATTTTAATTGAATTGAGAGAGAGAGAGAGAGAGAGAGAGAGAGAGAGAGAGAGAGAGAGAGAGAGAGAGAGAGAGAGAGAGAGAGAGAGAGAGAGAGAGAGATGTATCTGGGTGGATAGTTAGAGTGAGCCAGCCGCAGAGACTATATATCAGTTGTGCGGTCTACATCAACTTACTCCCTATTTCTCTCTCTCTCTCTCTCTCTCTCTCTCTCTCTGCTAGATTGACTTATCACTGACGCTTCTCCCTCTCCCCTCCTCAGCACATGCTAGCTAGAAAGATTCCTTCCTGTACACAGTAGAGAAGACCTACAGACTGAATAATGGCTCTTAACTGTTGGCTCTCTTTTCTTCTGCTAGCATGCAATATTTTACAGCTATTGTACATTACTGTAAACAAAGCCACTGTGTCTTTCTAAATAGCCTCTGGAATTTGTACTATTCTCACTTGTCCCTGATTTATTTTGGTAAAAGTGATTGCATTTGTAGACTGTGAGTACATTTACATGCACACTAATATTTTGATATTAAACTGATTATGGCAGTAGGCCAAGTAAATCAAATCAAATCAAATTGTATTTGTCACATGCGCCGAATACAACCTTACCGTGAAATGCTTACTTTACAAGCCCTTAACCAACAATGCAGTTAAAGGAATAGAGTTTAAAAAATATTTACTAAATAAACTAACGTTTAAAAAATCTAATCAATCAAACAAAAGTAACACAAGAAATGTACGACAGTAACGAGTTTATATAAAGGGGGTGCCTGTACCATGTCAATGTGCAGGGGTTCAGGTTAGTTGAGATAATTTGTAAAGTGACTATGCATAGATAATAGACAGTGAGTAGCAGCAGTGTGAAAACAAAAGGGGGGAGGCCTTTGGTCCTAGACTTGATGCTCCGGTACCACTGCTGTGTGGTAGCAGAGAGAACAGTCTATGACTTGGGTGACTGGAGTCTTTGACAATTTTTAGGGCCTTCCTCTGACACCGCCTAGTCTATAGGTTTTGGATATCAGGAAGCTTGGCCCCGGTGATGTACCTGGCCTTACGCATTACCCTCTGTAGCGTCTTACGGTCAGATGCCGAGCAGTTGCCATACCAGGCGTTGATGCAACTGGTCAGGATGCTCTCAATGGTGCAGCTGTAGAACTTTTTGAGGATCTGGGGACCCATGCCAAATCTTTTCAGTCTCCTGAGGGGGACAAGGTGTTGTCGTGCCCTCACCACAACTGTTTTGGTGTTTGGACTATGATAGTTTTTTGGTGATGTGTACACCAAGGAACTTGAAACACTCAACCCACTCCACTTCAGTCCTGTCATTGTTAAGTTGTTCATTTGGGCCTGTTCAGCCCTCCTTTTCGTATAGTTCATGATCAGCTCCTTTGTCTTGCTCACATTGAGTGAGAGGTTGTTGTCCTGGCACCACACTGCCAGGTCTCTGACCTCCTCCCTATAGGCTGTCTCATCGTTGTCGGTGATCAGGCCTACCACTGTTGTGTCGTCAGCAAACTTAATGATGGTGTTGGAGTCGTACTTGGCCACGCAGTCGTAGGTGAACAGGGAATACAGGAGGGGACTGAGCACGCACTCCTGAGAGACCCCAGTATTGAGGATCAGCATGGCAGATGTGTTGTTGCCTACCCTTACCACCTGGGGGCGGCCTGTCAGGAAGTCCAGGATCCAGTTGCAGAGGGAGTTGTTTAGTACCAGGCTCCTTATCTTAGTGATTAGCTTTGTGGGCACTATGGTGTTGAACACTGAGCTGTAGTCAATGATCAGCATTCTCACATAGGTGTTCCTTTTGTCCAGTTGGGAAAGGGCAGTGCGATTGAGATTGCGTCATCTGTGGATCTGTTGGGGCGGTATGCGAATTGGAGTGGGTCTAGGGTTTCTGGCATGATGGTGTTGATATGAGCCATGACCAACCTTTCAAAACACTTCATGGCTACAGACGTGAGTGCTACGGTCGGTAGTCATTTAGGAAGTTTACCTTTGATTTCTTGGGCACAGGGACTATGGTGGTCTATTTGAAACATGTATGTATTCCAGACTCGGCCAGGGAGAGTTTGAAAATGTCAGTGAAGACACTTGCCAGTTTGTCCACGCATGCTTTGAGTACACATGCTGGTAATCCGTCTGGCCCAGGGGCTTTGTGAATGTTGACCTGTTTAAAGGTCTTGCTCACATCGGCTACGGAGAGCATGATCACACAGTCGTCCGGAACAGCTGGTGCTCACATGCACGCTTCAGTGTTGCTTTCCTGGAAGCGAGCATAAAAGGTTATTTATGGCAGCGCTGACCTTTAGCTCGATGCGGATGCTGCCGGTAATCCATGGCTTCTGGTTGGGAAATGCACGTACGGTCACTGTGGGGACAAAGTCGTTGATGCACTTATTGATAAAGTCGATGACTGATGACTGTATACTCCTCAATGCCATTGGATGAATCCCGGAACATATTCCAGTCTGTGCTAGCAAAACAGTCCTGTAGCGTAGCATCCACGTCATCTGACCACTTCTGTATTAAGCGAGTCACTTGTACTTGTACTGATTTAGTTTTTGCTTGTAAGCAGGAATCAGGAGGATAGAATTATGGTCAGATTTTCCAAATGGAGGCTTAGAGGGAGCTTTGTATGCGTCTCTGTGTGTGGAGTAAAGGTGGTCTAGAGTTTATTTTCCTCTGGTTGCACGTGACATTCTGGTAGAAATGAGGTAAAATGGATTTAAGTTTGCCTGCATTAAAGTCCCCGGCCACTAGGAGCGCCTCTAGGAGCGAGCAATACCTCGATACTTCTTTAATATTAGACACCGCAGACCAGCAGTTATTGGCAAATAGACACACACCCCCGACCCTCGTCTTACCAGACGTAGCTGCTCTGTCCTGCCGAAACACGGAGAAGTTAGCCAGCTCTATATTATTCGTGTCATCATTCAGCCAAGTCTCGGTGGAACATAAGATATTACAGTTTTTAATGTCCCGTTGGTAGGATAGTCTTGATCGTAGATCATACAGTTTGTTTTCCAATGATTGCACGTTGGCCAGGTATGCAATAGTTAAACCTTGCTCTTTTTATCATAATTGGCATAAGGTCACATTTGAAGTAAGCTTACACCAGTTAAAATACCAGATTTTCTGAGCAATCTTTTGAATTATTAGGACATGTAAACAGCTTAATCAGAGGTCCAGCTTGTGTATTTGATCTGCGCAAGTGCCAGCACCAGCCGAACAAGCCTCCCTCTTTAGCGCGAGTGAAGTGAATGTATGCATCTTAGAAATAGTTTTCAAATACAAAATGCATATGTCCCAACTCAGAATCAAATAGGCTTCACAAAAATATAATGGCGATGTGGTAGAATGTTTCTTTTGCTTGGCAATTTTCTACATTTTCTACATTCTACTGATTTCAGATGTGTCCATGTAAATTATTAGGAAAGCATATAAATGTTTAAATCAAACTATTATATTAATCTGGCTATTCACAATAATTGTATTATTGTGTGCATGTACAGTAACCGTACTCAGTGAATTGATGTAATAAAGCTACTGTTCATTGCTGGCTGGCTAAACCAAGGCTGACCACTGCATTGCCTGTATCAGTTCCCTCAGACCTGGTGTAATCAGCAGGGCCAAGCAGGCAGGTTATATACAGAGAATCAGCCTGGCCATTGGTTTTTAAATGAGGGCTAAAACTTTCATGACAGGAAATAGGACAGGTTCTGGTGATGGAGAGGAGGGGAGGGGAGGAGATAAGAGAGGAATGTAAAGGAGGGGAAGGAAAGAGAGGTGGGGGGAGAGAAGAGGGAACACACACTCCTAATAGACCACAGCAAATCCTTTAATGCATGCTCCGATTGAGCACATACACACACACCCTCACACAGTGTTTAACAGGCAGGTATTCCATGGAGAAGAGAGGGTTTTAATGATTGGGGAAGTGATTCCCAGCAGCTCTGCACTCTGGTTTCCCAGTCCTCCCCTCTGTCGATGTCTCTGATAATGATGTCAATGAGAACGGATGCAGGGAGGGATGGATGGAGGGAGGGTAGGAGGAGATGATTAGAAACATACTGCTAATCGGTAGGCAACAGAGGAATCTCTACATCAGAGAGAGAGAGAGAGAGAGAGAGAGAGAGAGAGAGATTCTGCGTGTGTTGTAAAGCACTAAAACGCTGAGTACTGGGTTTACTACTTTAACTGCTCCTGTTGTCACAGACACTTAGGGGTTAACTATCCCTTTCCCTGTCTGCTTCGCTCTCTGTTCTGTTAGTGAACATTTTAGAAGTGTGCTCAAATCTTACATAAACAGGGCACTGTGCCCATCTCACTTTTCCTCCCCCTCCCCCTCTCTCTCTCCTTTCTCCCCTTCTCCCTTCCACTTTCCCTGCTCCTGTGCTTGCTCTACTGCTCTGGGTCAAGGTTGACACATACAGCACAAAGAGAGAACAGACATGAGGGAGGTGGAGCGAGTGAGAGAGAGGTGTGAGGGCACTCACTTTTGGCACACTGTGTGAACATACTGTATGTACAGCAGGGTTCCCCAAATGGCGGCCCGCATGCCGAATTTGGAAGTTTTCAGATAAAACCATTTTGTATTATTATTTTTTAATTGTTGAACATTCAAGACTGTAAAAACACCAGTAAATCAACTACAAGTGATTTAAATTTTGGAAATCTGTTACAAAGTATTCACACGCATAACAGAGAGATATATGTGATTGTATACCATTTTATTCATTCAGGTAACACATTCTCATTTACAGCTATGACCTGGTTAATAGTTACAGGTGAGAGGAGGAAGGATGAACGAGCCAATTGTAAGCTGGGGATGATTAAGTGGCCATGATGGTATGGGGGCCAAATTGGACATTTTGCCAGGACACCAGGGTTAACAACCCTACTCTTACAATAAGTGACCACAGAGAGTCAGGAAACCCGTTTAACATCGCATCCGAAATACAGCACCCTATACAGGGCAATGTCCCAATCACTGTTCTGGGGCATTGGGATCTTTTTTAATCGACCAGATGAAAGAGTGCCTCCAACACCACTTCCAGCAGCATCTGGTCTCCCATCCAGGGACTGACTAGGACCGACCCTGCTTAGCTTCAGAGGCAAGCCAGCAGTGGGATGCAGGGTGGTCTCCCATCCAGGGACTGACTAGGACCGACCCTGCTTAGCTTCAGAGGCAAGCCAGCAGTGGGATGCAGGGTGGTCTCCCATTCAGGGACTGACTAGGACCGACCCTGCTATGTTTCAGAGGCAAGCCAGCAGTGGGATGCAGGGTGGTCTCCCATCCAGGGACTGACTAGGACCGACCCTGCTTAGCTTCAGAGGCAAGCCAGCAGTGGGATGCAGGGTGGTCTCCCATCCAGGGACTGACTAGGACCGACCCTGCTTAGCTTCAGAGGCAAGCCAGCAGTGGGATGCAGGGTGGTCTCCCATCCAGGGACTGACTAGGACCGACCCTGCTTAGCCTCAGAGGCAAGCCAGCAGTGGGATGCAGGGTGGTCTCCCATCCAGGGACTGACTAGGACCGACCCTGCTTAGCTTCAGAGGCAAGCCAGCAGTGGGATGCAGGGTGGTCTCCCATCCAGGGACTGACTAGGACCGACCCTGCTTAGCTTCAGAGGCAAGCCAGCAGTGGGATGCAGGGTGGTCTCCCATCCAGGGACTGACTAGGACCGACCCTGCTTAGCTTCAGAGGCAAGCCAGCAGTGGGATGCAGGGTGGTCTCCCATCCAGGGACTGACTAGGACCGACCCTGCTTAGCTTCAGAGGCAAGCCAGCAGTGGGATGCAGGGTGGTCTCCCATCCAGGGACTGACTAGGACCGACCCTGCTTAGCTTCAGAGGCAAGCCAGCAGTGGGATGCAGGGTGGTCTCCCATCCAGGGACTGACTAGGACCGACCCTGCTTAGCTTCAGAGGCAAGCCAGCAGTGGGATGCAGGGTGGTCTCCCATCCAGGGACTGACTAGGACCGACCCTGCTTAGCTTCAGAGGCAAGCCAGCAGTGGGATGCAGGGTGGTCTCCCATCCAGGGACTGACTAGGACCGACCCTGCTTAGCTTCAGAGGCAAGCCAGCAGTGGGATGCAGGGTGGTCTCCCATCCAGGGACTGACTAGGACCGACCCTGCTTAGCTTCAGAGGCAAGCCAGCAGTGGGATGCAGGGTGGTCTCCCATCCAGGGACTGACTAGGACCGACCCTGCTTAGCTTCAGAGGCAAGCCAGCAGTGGGATGCAGGGTGGTCTCCCATCCAGGGACTGACTAGGACCGACCCTGCTTAGCTTCAGAGGCAAGCCAGCAGTGGGATGCAGGGTGGTCTCCCATCCAGGGACTGACTAGGACCGACCCTGCTTAGCTTCAGAGGCAAGCCAGCAGTGGGATGCAGGGTGGTCTCCCATCCAGGGACTGACTAGGACCGACCCTGCTTAGCTTCAGAGGCAAGCCAGCAGTGGGATGCAGGGTGGTCTCCCATCCAGGGACTGACTAGGACCGACCCTGCTTAGCTTCAGAGGCAAGCCAGCAGTGGGATGCAGGGTGGTCTCCCATCCAGGGACTGACTAGGACCGACCCTGCTTAGCTTCAGAGGCAAGCCAGCAGTGGGATGCAGGGTAGTCTCCCATCCAGGGACTGACTAGGACCGACTCTGCTTAGCTTCAGAGGCAAGCCAGCAGTGGGATGCAGGGTGGTCTCCCATCCAGGGACTGACTAGGACCGACCCTGCTTAGCTTCAGAGGCAAGCCAGCAGTGGGATGCAGGGTGGTCTCCCATCCAGGGACTGACTAGGACCGACCCTGCTTAGCCTCAGCAGTGGGATGCAGGGTGGTCTCCCATCCAGGGACTGACTAGGACCGACCCTGCTTAGCCTCAGCAGTGGGATGCAGGGTGGTCTCCCATCCAGGGACTGACTAGGACCGACCCTGCTTAGCTTCAGAGGCAAGCCAGCAGTGGGATGCAGGGTGGTCTCCCATCCAGGGACTGACTAGGACCGACCCTGCTTAGCTTCGATGGCAAGCCAGCAGTGGGATGCAGGGTGGTCTCCCATCCAGGGACTGACTAGGACCGACCCTGCTTAGCTTCAGAGGCAAGCCAGCAGTGGGATGCAGGGTGGTCTCCCATCCAGGGACTGACTAGGACCGACCCTGCTTAGCTTCAGAGGCAAGCCAGCAGTGGGATGCAGGGTGGTCTCCCATCCAGGGACTGACTAGGACCGACCCTGCTTAGCTTCAGAGGCAAGCCAGCAGTGGGATGCAGGGTGGTCTCCCATCCAGGGACTGACTAGGACCGACCCTGCTTAGCTTCAGAGGCAAGCCAGCAGTGGGATGCAGGGTGGTCTCCCATCCAGGGACTGACTAGGACCGACCCTGCTTAGCTTCAGAGGCAAGCCAGCAGTGGGATGCAGGGTGGTCTCCCATCCAGGGACTGACTAGGACCGACCCTGCTTAGCCTCAGCAGTGGGATGCAGGGTGGTCTCCCATCCAGGGACTGACTAGGACCGACCCTGCTTAGCCTCAGCAGTGGGATGCAGGGTGGTCTCCCATCCAGGGACTGACTAGGACCGACCCTGCTTAGCTTCAGCAGTGGGATGCAGGGTGGTCTCCCATCCAGGGACTGACTAGGACCGACCCTGCTTAGCTTCAGCAGTGGGATGCAGGGTGGTCTCCCATCCAGGGACTGACTAGGACCGACCCTGCTTAGCTTCAGCAGTGGGATGCAGGGTGGTCTCCCATCCAGGGACTGACTAGGACCGACCCTGCTTAGCTTCAGCAGTGGGATGCAGGGTGGTCTCCCATCCAGGGACTGACTAGGACCGACCCTGCTTAGCTTCAGCAGTGGGATGCAGGGTGGTCTCCCATCCAGGGACTGACTAGGACCGACCCTGCTTAGCTTCAGCAGTGGGATGCAGGGTGGTCTCCCATCCAGGGACTGACTAGGACCGACCCTGCTTAGCCTCAGCAGTGGGATGCAGGGTGGTCTCCCATCCAGGGACTGACTAGGACCGACCCTGCTTAGCTTCAGCAGTGGGATGCAGGGTGGTCTCCCATCCAGGGACTGACTAGGACCGACCCTGCTTAGCTTCAGCAGTGGGATGCAGGGTGGTCTCCCATCCAGGGACTGACTAGGACCGACCCTGCTTAGCCTCAGCAGTGGGATGCAGGGTGGTCTCCCATCCAGGGACTGACTAGGACCGACCCTGCTTAGCTTCAGCAGTGGGATGCAGGGTGGTCTCCCATCCAGGGACTGACTAGGACCGACCCTGCTTAGCCTCAGCAGTGGGATGCAGGGTGGTCTCCCATCCAGGGACTGACTAGGACCGACCCTGCTTAGCCTCAGCAGTGGGATGCAGGGTGGTCTCCCATCCAGGGACTGACTAGGACCGACCCTGCTTAGCCTCAGCAGTGGGATGCAGGGTGGTCTCCCATCCAGGGACTGACTAGGACCGACCCTGCTTAGCCTCAGCAGTGGGATGCAGGGTGGTCTCCCATCCAGGGACTGACTAGGACCGACCCTGCTTAGCCTCAGCAGTGGGATGCAGGGTGGTCTCCCATCCAGGGACTGACTAGGACCGACCCTGCTTAGCCTCAGCAGTGGGATGCAGGGTGGTCTCCCATCCAGGGACTGACTAGGACCGACCCTGCTTAGCCTCAGCAGTGGGATGCAGGGTGGTCTCCCATCCAGGGACTGACTAGGACCGACCCTGCTTAGCTTCAGCAGTGGGATGCAGGGTGGTCTCCCATCCAGGGACTGACTAGGACCGACCCTGCTTAGCCCCAGCAGTGGGATGCAGGGTGGTCTCCCATCCAGGGACTGACTAGGACCGACCCTGCTTAGCTTCAGCAGTGGGATGCAGGGTGGTCTCCCATCCAGGGACTGACTAGGACCGACCCTGCTTAGCCTCAGCAGTGGGATGCAGGGTGGTCTCCCATCCAGGGACTGACTAGGACCGACCCTGCTTAGCCTCAGCAGTGGGATGCAGGGTGGTCTCCCATCCAGGGACTGACTAGGACCGACCCTGCTTAGCCTCAGCAGTGGGATGCAGGGTGGTCTCCCATCCAGGGACTGACTAGGACCGACCCTGCTTAGCCTCAGCAGTGGGATGCAGGGTGGTCTCCCATCCAGGGACTGACTAGGACCGACCCTGCTTAGCCTCAGCAGTGGGATGCAGGGTGGTCTCCCATCCAGGGACTGACTAGGACCGACCCTGCTTAGCCTCAGCAGTGGGATGCAGGGTGGTCTCCCATCCAGGGACTGACTAGGACCGACCCTGCTTAGCCTCAGCAGTGGGATGCAGGGTGGTCTCCCATCCAGGGACTGACTAGGACCGACCCTGCTTAGCCCCAGCAGTGGGATGCAGGGTGGTCTCCCATCCAGGGACTGACTAGGACCGACCCTGCTTAGCCTCAGCAGTGGGATGCAGGGTGGTCTCCCATCCAGGGACTGACTAGGACCGACCCTGCTTAGCTTCAGCAGTGGGATGCAGGGTGGTCTCCCATCCAGGGACTGACTAGGACCGACCCTGCTTAGCTTCAGAGGCAAGCCAGCAGTGGGATGCAGGGTGGTCTCCCATCCAGGGACTGACTAGGACCGACCCTGCTTAGCTTCAGAGGCAAGCCAGCAGTGGGATGCAGGGTGGTCTCCCATCCAGGGACTGACTAGGACCGACCCTGCTTAGCCTCAGCAGTGGGATGCAGGGTGGTCTCCCATCCAGGGACTGACTAGGACCGACCCTGCTTAGCCTCAGCAGTGGGATGCAGGGTGGTCTCCCATCCAGGGACTGACTAGGACCGACCCTGCTTAGCTTCAGCAGTGGGATGCAGGGTGGTCTCCCATCCAGGGACTGACTAGGACCGACCCTGCTTAGCTTCAGCAGTGGGATGCAGGGTGGTCTCCCATCCAGGGACTGACTAGGACCGACCCTGCTTAGCTTCAGCAGTGGGATGCAGGGTGGTCTCCCATCCAGGGACTGACTAGGACCGACCCTGCTTAGCTTCAGCAGTGGGATGCAGGGTGGTCTCCCATCCAGGGACTGACTAGGACCGACCCTGCTTAGCTTCAGCAGTGGGATGCAGGGTGGTCTCCCATCCAGGGACTGACTAGGACCGACCCTGCTTAGCTTCAGCAGTGGGATGCAGGGTGGTCTCCCATCCAGGGACTGACTAGGACCGACCCTGCTTAGCCTCAGCAGTGGGATGCAGGGTGGTCTCCCATCCAGGGACTGACTAGGACCGACCCTGCTTAGCTTCAGCAGTGGGATGCAGGGTGGTCTCCCATCCAGGGACTGACTAGGACCGACCCTGCTTAGCTTCAGCAGTGGGATGCAGGGTGGTCTCCCATCCAGGGACTGACTAGGACCGACCCTGCTTAGCCTCAGCAGTGGGATGCAGGGTGGTCTCCCATCCAGGGACTGACTAGGACCGACCCTGCTTAGCTTCAGCAGTGGGATGCAGGGTGGTCTCCCATCCAGGGACTGACTAGGACCGACCCTGCTTAGCCTCAGCAGTGGGATGCAGGGTGGTCTCCCATCCAGGGACTGACTAGGACCGACCCTGCTTAGCCTCAGCAGTGGGATGCAGGGTGGTCTCCCATCCAGGGACTGACTAGGACCGACCCTGCTTAGCCTCAGCAGTGGGATGCAGGGTGGTCTCCCATCCAGGGACTGACTAGGACCGACCCTGCTTAGCCTCAGCAGTGGGATGCAGGGTGGTCTCCCATCCAGGGACTGACTAGGACCGACCCTGCTTAGCCTCAGCAGTGGGATGCAGGGTGGTCTCCCATCCAGGGACTGACTAGGACCGACCCTGCTTAGCCTCAGCAGTGGGATGCAGGGTGGTCTCCCATCCAGGGACTGACTAGGACCGACCCTGCTTAGCCTCAGCAGTGGGATGCAGGGTGGTCTCCCATCCAGGGACTGACTAGGACCGACCCTGCTTAGCTTCAGCAGTGGGATGCAGGGTGGTCTCCCATCCAGGGACTGACTAGGACCGACCCTGCTTAGCCCCAGCAGTGGGATGCAGGGTGGTCTCCCATCCAGGGACTGACTAGGACCGACCCTGCTTAGCTTCAGCAGTGGGATGCAGGGTGGTCTCCCATCCAGGGACTGACTAGGACCGACCCTGCTTAGCCTCAGCAGTGGGATGCAGGGTGGTCTCCCATCCAGGGACTGACTAGGACCGACCCTGCTTAGCCTCAGCAGTGGGATGCAGGGTGGTCTCCCATCCAGGGACTGACTAGGACCGACCCTGCTTAGCCTCAGCAGTGGGATGCAGGGTGGTCTCCCATCCAGGGACTGACTAGGACCGACCCTGCTTAGCCTCAGCAGTGGGATGCAGGGTGGTCTCCCATCCAGGGACTGACTAGGACCGACCCTGCTTAGCCTCAGCAGTGGGATGCAGGGTGGTCTCCCATCCAGGGACTGACTAGGACCGACCCTGCTTAGCCTCAGCAGTGGGATGCAGGGTGGTCTCCCATCCAGGGACTGACTAGGACCGACCCTGCTTAGCCTCAGCAGTGGGATGCAGGGTGGTCTCCCATCCAGGGACTGACTAGGACCGACCCTGCTTAGCCCCAGCAGTGGGATGCAGGGTGGTCTCCCATCCAGGGACTGACTAGGACCGACCCTGCTTAGCCTCAGCAGTGGGATGCAGGGTGGTCTCCCATCCAGGGACTGACTAGGACCGACCCTGCTTAGCTTCAGCAGTGGGATGCAGGGTGGTCTCCCATCCAGGGACTGACTAGGACCGACCCTGCTTAGCCTCAGCAGTGGGATGCAGGGTGGTCTCCCATCCAGGGACTGACTAGGACCGACCCTGCTTAGCCTCAGCAGTGGGATGCAGGGTGGTCTCCCATCCAGGGACTGACTAGGACCGACCCTGCTTAGCCTCAGCAGTGGGATGCAGGGTGGTCTCCCATCCAGGGACTGACTAGGACCGACCCTGCTTAGCCTCAGCAGTGGGATGCAGGGTGGTCTCCCATCCAGGGACTGACTAGGACCGACCCTGCTTAGCCTCAGCAGTGGGATGCAGGGTGGTCTCCCATCCAGGGACTGACTAGGACCGACCCTGCTTAGCCCCAGCAGTGGGATGCAGGGTGGTCTCCCATCCAGGGACTGACTAGGACCGACCCTGCTTAGCCCCAGCAGTGGGATGCAGGGTGGTCTCCCATCCAGGGACTGACTAGGACCGACCCTGCTTAGCCTCAGCAGTGGGATGCAGGTTGGTCTCCCATCCAGGGACTGACTAGGACCGACCCTGCTTAGCCCCAGCAGTGGGATGCAGGGTGGTCTCCCATCCAGGGACTGACTAGGACCGACCCTGCTTAGCCCCAGCAGTGGGATGCAGGGTGGTCTCCCATCCAGGGACTGACTAGGACCGACCCTGCTTAGCCTCAGCAGTGGGATGCAGGGTGGTCTCCCATCCAGGGACTGACTAGGACCGACCCTGCTTAGCCCCAGCAGTGGGATGCAGGGTGGTCTCCCATCCAGGGACTGACTAGGACCGACCCTGCTTAGCCTCAGCAGTGGGATGCAGGGTGGTCTCCCATCCAGGGACTGACTAGGACCGACCCTGCTTAGCCTCAGCAGTGGGATGCAGGGTGGACAAATGGAAGCAAGTTTTGAAATGTTTATGTTTTAGTCAAATATTATACCTGTTTGGGCTTCTTACAGTCCATTTACAGTGTACAAATGATTTGAAATTATGTTGCGGCCCCGTGACCATCCACTCAAGAAAAAAATCAGCCCAAGGCTAAATCTAGTTTATCTTTATTTAACTAGGAAAGTCAGTTAAGAACAACATTTTATTTACAATGAAGGCCTACCCCAGCCAAACCCAAACAACGCTGGGCCAATTGTACACCGCCCTACAATCACAGCTGATTGTAATACAGCCTGGAATCGAACCAGGTTCTGTAGTGACGCCTCTAGCACAGAGATGCAGTGCCTTAGACCGCTGCGCCACTCGGGAGCTCCAATCAAGTTGATGATCCCTGCTGTACTGGCTCTACAAACAAATCCCGGAGAGAGATCTCTCTTCATCTTTATCTGCCTGCCTCTCGATCTCTCTCTTATAGTACAAACATGCACAGGTCTATTTTAGAACAGAAATGTTAGACACTTCCAGCAGGAGTAAATCCTACCTGCTCACAACAACACTTTATTTATGCTGAAAAGCTACAAATCAGAGAAAAAAACTGTTTTATTTGTTTACATTGATTTATATTATTTTCTGTCTTTCTCATTTGCTTGTATTGTATCTGTTCTAGTGTTCCATGAGTTCCATTCCCCAAGTACTCTCCAGTGATTGGCTGTTAGATTTAGGGGGGCTGACCTGCTGTCAGGGTTAGACTGGCTGGACCAATCAGAATCTTGACAGGAGACAGACAGAACACCGGTGAGACAACTCACCCCCTATCCCACCTGTCTCACCCCATACCTCACCTTCTATCTCACCTGTCTCATCCTATACTCCTATCCCACCTGTCTCACCCTATACCTCACCTTCTATCTCAACCCATACCTCACCCTCTATCCCACCTGTCTCACCCCATACCTCACCTTCTATCTCACCCCATACCTCACCCCTATCCCACCTGTCTCACCACATACCTCACCCCCTATCCCACCTGTCTCACACCATACCTCACCCCCTATCCCACCTGTCTCAACCCTATCTCACCTGTTTCACCCTATACCTCACCTTCTATCTCACCTGTTTCACCCTATACCTCACCTTCAATCTCACCTGTTTCACCCTATTCCTCACCTTCTATCTCACCTGTTTCACCCTATACCTCACCTTCTTTCTCACCTGTTTCACCCTATTCCTCACCTTCTATCTCACCTGTCTCTCCCGATACCTCACCTTCTATCTCACCTGTAAGCCGCTCCTTATAGGGCCACACAGCTTGTCGGAGGTGATGTGTGTGTGCTACATCTGAAGCTGAAGGAGTTTGTAGAGGAGGTTTAGTTTGCAGTGTCACAGAAAGATTGACTGACTGTGTAAAAACAAGCATATTTTATTTGTGGGATTTCATGTAATTTGTGGCAGTTATTTTAATAGTAAAGAATGTTTTTTAGTGCAGTTTTATCAATAGTAAATAAAGGGGGCTGATAACACTGGATTGTTATCAGGGTTGGACCATATGGGGCTCACATCACACACACACACACAAACGCACGCACGCATGCACACACACACACATACACATACAGAAGAGCAGAGCGTGAAAGGTCAAGTCCACATTTCTACAGTCCCAGAGAGGTCACAGAGGTCATGGAAAGGTCACCATGGGGTCAGAGGAGAGGTCATCATAGATCAGGCTGATCAGAACCAAAAGAGAAAAATGTCCCCGTTTTAGTCTACGTTTCATTCATATCCTCTTGATGTTTTTCATGTGAACCTTTGTCTAAGCATGTATTATTGGCAGTGAGGGCATTTCAATTTTATTGCATGTCAGCAGAGTTGAAGTTTGCAAAAATAAATTGAAATGTTATTCTGATGATAGTTTCAGCATCAACATATGCAATATGTAGAGGCTATCCAAATAAACAAAGTTTTTAATATTTTTTATCTCGCCTCTCACATTGGGTTTTATGTAAATAGATAAGATGGTGTTTTATTCCCAATCAGAGGAATCTCCTGTCGCATCCCAGTCTCTACATAATAACCTCCAGAACCCCCCCCCCCCCCCCCCCCCCCCCCCCCCAACCCCCACACACACACTGCATACACTGCATATCTCAGGGGGGAGAGGCTTAGATCAATGAAAATAAATACTTTTCTTCACATAATGAACCGAACAGGGAGAGGGAGGAGGGTAGGGAAAGGGGTAAGGGGTAAGGGGTAAGGAGAAGGGGATAGGGTGAAATACAATAAGGAAGAGGGGTAAAAGCACATATGACCTACCAACAGGACATTAAAAACGGTAATATCTTCTGTTTCTCCGAGTCGTGGCTGAACAACGACATCTTCTTGTGACTCCCAAACCCGCATGCGGGAGCATAATCATCGCCTGAATCTAATTAGCATAACGCAACAGACATAAATATCCCTAGAAAATATTCCTATTCATGAAAATCACAAATGATTGTGAGACACAGCTTAGACATTTGTTAATCACCCTGTCATCTCAGATTTTCAAAATATGCTTTACAGCCAAAGCTAGACAAGCATTTGTGTAAGTTTATCGATAGCCTAGCATAGCATTATGCCTTACTAGCAGCAGGCAACCTTGTCACGAAAATCAAAAAAGCAATCAAATTAAATCGTTTACCTTTGATGAACTTCAGATGTTTTCACTCACGAGACTCCCAGGTACATAGCCAAAGTTATTTTTTTCCCCAAAAATTATTTTTGTAGGCGAAATAGCTCCATTTGTTCTTCACGTTTGGCTGAGAAATCGCCCAGAAATTGAAGTCACGAAAACGGCGAAAAATATTCCAAATTAGCTCCATAATATCGACAGAAACATGGCAAACGTTGTTTATAATCAATCCTCAAGGTGTTTTTCTAATATCTGTTTGATAATATATCAAATATGTGAACAACAGCTGGTGCAAAATATCTAGGGAAGTCTTGAAGTTTTGCTCACTTGAGGTAGAGTATCTCATGATAACCTGTAGACCACACTATCTACCAAGAGAGTTTTCATCTGTATCTGTACACCACAGACCGATGCTGGCACTTAAACCACGCTTAATGAGCTGTATACCGCCATAAGCAAACAGGAAAACGCTCATCCAGAGAAGGCGCTCCTAGTGGCCAGAGACTATAATGCAGGGAAACTAAATCAGTTTTACCTAATTTCTATCAGCATGTTAAATGTGCAACCAGAGGAAAATAAATTCTAGACGACCTTAACTCCACACACAGAGAATCATACAAAGCTCTCCCTCGCCCTCCCTTTGGTAAAACTTGATTCCTGCTTATAAACTAAATTTAAAGTAGGAAATACCAGGAAGACTCGGTCTATAAAAAAGTGGTCAGGTGAAGCAGATGCTAAGCTACAGGACTGCTTTGCTATCACAGACTGGAATATGTTCCGGGATTCCTCCAATGGCATTGAGGAGTACATCACATCAGTAATTGGCTTTATCAATAAGTGTATTGAGGACGTCGTCCCCATCGTGACTGTACGCACATACAGTGCTTTGCAAAAGTATTCACCCTCCTTGGTGTTTTTCCTATTTTGTTGAATTACAAACTGTAATTTAAATTGATTTTTATTTGTATTTAATGTAATGAACGTACACAAAATAGTCCAAATTGGTGAAGTGGAATGAAAAAAAGTTAAAATCGAAAAAGGGGTGCGTGCATATGTATTCACCCCCTTTGATATGAAGCCCCTAAATAAGATCTTGTGCAACCAATTACCTTCAGAAGTCACATAATTAGTTAAATAAAGTCCACCTGTGTGCAATCTAAGTGTCACAAGATTTGTCACATAATCTCAGTATATATAAACCTGTTCTGAAAAGCCCCAGAGTCTGCAACACCACAAAGCAAGCGGCACTATGAAGGCCAAGGAGCTCTCCAAACAGGTCAGCGACAAAGTTGTGGACAAGTACAGAGCAGGGTTGGGTTATAAAAAAATATCTGAAACTTTGAACATCCCACGGAGCACCTTTAAATCCATTATTAAAAAATGGAAAGAATATGACACCACAACTAACCTGCCAAGAGAGGGCCGCCCACCAAACTTCACAGACCAGGCAAGAAGGGCATTAATCAGACAGGCAACAAAGAGACCAAAGATAACCCTGAAAGAGCTGCAAAGCTCCACAGCGGAGGTTTGAGTATCTGTCCATAGGACCACTTTAAGCCGTACACTCCACAGAGCTGGGCTTTACGGAAGAGTGGCCATAAAAAAGCCATTGCTTAAAGCAAAAAATAAGCAAACACATTTGGTATTCGCCAAAAGGCATGTGGGAGACTCCCCAAACATATGGATGAAGGTACTCTGGTAAGATGAGACTAAAATTGAGCTTTTTGGCCATCAAGGAAAATGCTATGTCTGGCGCAAACCCAACACCTCTCATCACTGTGAGAACACCATCCCCACAGTGAAGCATGGTGGTGGCAGCATCAGAAGCCATGGATTACAGGCAACATTCACACTGAGCTAAATGATAGAGCTTCTGCTTTCAAGGACCGGGACTCTAACCCTGAAGCTTATAAGAAATCATGCTATGCCCTCCGACGAACCGTTCAAACAGGCAAAGCTTCAATACAGGACTACGTATTGACGCTCGTCAGATGCTGCAGGGCTTGCAAACTATTACAGACTACAAAGGGAAGCACAGCCAAGGGCTGCCCAGTGACACGAGCCTACCAGACGAGCTAAATAACTTATATGCTCGCTTTGAGGCAAGTAACACTGAAACATGAATTAGAGCATCAGCTGTTCCGGACGACTGTGTGATCACACTCTCCGCAGCCGATGTGAGTAAGACCTTCAAACAGGTCAACATTCACAAGGCCGCAGGGCCAGACGGATTACCAGGATGTGTACTCTGAGCGTGCGCTGACCAACTGGCAAGTGTCTTCACTGACATTTTCAACCTCTCCCTGTCTGAGTCTGTAATACCAACATGTTTCAAGCAGACCACCATAGTCCCTGTGCCCAAGAACACTAAGGTAACGTGCCTAAATGACTACTGACCCGTAGCGCTCACGTCTGTAGCCATGAAATGCTTTGAAAGGCTGGTCATGGCTCACATCAACACCATTATCCCAGAAACCCTAGACCCACTCCAATGTGCATATCGCACCAACAGATCCACAGATGACGCAATCTCTATTGCACTCTACATTGCCCTTTCCCATCTGGACAAAAGGAACACCTCTGTGAGAATGCTATTCATTGACTACAGCTCAGCGTTCAACACCATAGTGCCCTCAAAGCACATCACTAAGATAAGGACCATGGTACTAAACACCCCCCTCTGCAACTGGATCCTGGACCTCCTGACAGGCCACCCCCAGGTGGTAAGGGTAGGTAACAACACATCTGCCTCGCTGATCCTCAACACGGGGGTCCCTCAGTGCGTGCTCAGCCCCCTCCTGTACTCCCTGTTCACTCATGACTGCACGGCCAGGCACGACTCCAACACCATCATTACGTTTGCTAATGACACAACAGTGGTAGACAAAGATGAGACAGACTATAGGGAGGATGTCAGAGACCTGGCATTGTGGTGTCCTCTCCCTCAACGTGATCAAGACAAAGGAGATGATTGTGGACTACAGGAGAAGGAGGACCGAGCACGCCCCCATTCTCATCGACGGGGCTGTAGTGAAACAGGTTGAGAGCTTCAAGTTCCTTGGAGTCCACATCACCAACCAACTAACATGGTCCAAGCACACCAAGACAATTGTAAAGAGTGCATGACAAAACCTATTCCCCCTCAGGAGACTGAAAAGATTTGTCATGGGTCCTCAGATTCTCAAAAGGTTTTACAGCTGCACCATCACAAGCATCCTAAACGGTTGCATCACGGCCTGTTATGGCAACTGGTTGGCCTCCGACCACAAGGCACTACAGAGGGTAGTGCGTACAGCCCAGTACATCATTGGGCCAAGCTTCCTGCCATTCAGGACCTCTATACCAGGCGGTGTCAGAGGAAGACCCCAAAAAAGGGTCAAATACCCTAGCCACCCTAGTCATAGACTGTTCTCTCTGCTTCCGCAAGGCAAGCGGTACCGGAGCGCCAAGTCTAGGTCCTAGAGGCTCCTAAATAGCTTCTACCCTCAAGCCATAAGACTCCTGAACAGCTAATCAAATGGCTAACCAGACATTTTGCATTGCCCCCCCGTCTTTGACGTTTGTTCAGTAAATCCTCATATTTAGATATTTTCCGAAGTTAATTATCAAGAAGAGATGAAAATACAGATGAAAATACAGTAATTATCGTACACAGGACTGCATTTTATTTGTTTTTAATGTTGATGTGTGTGTGTGTGTGCGTGTGTGTGTGCGTGTGCGTGTGCGTGTGCGCGTGTGTGTGTGTGTGTGTGTGTGTGTGTGCGCGTGCGTGCGTGCGTGCGTGCGTGCGTGTGTGTGTGCGCGCGTGCGTGTGTGCGTGTGCGTGTGTGTGTGTCAGTCAGTGAGGTCTGACTGAACACTGAGAGTATCGTTCAGGGAGCGGCAGCATGAATCTCTTATCAGCTGATCAGTAGCTAAAGCTAAAGACTAAAAAGAGAAAGAGGGGATGAATAAAGACAAGGCATTAAAGACGTAGGTGGTTTATAAGAGGAAAACAATACATGATTTAGAGCAATGCTGTCGGGGTACGCCAAATAAAAATGTGATTCACATTTTAAAAAATATACATGTATTTTTTTTAAATAATAAATAATCTTCACATTTTCAAACAGGTCATTTATATTTTCCAACGGGCTATACATTTGGGTGAGTTTGTTTTCTCGCCTGAGTAGCCTCGTTTCACTGGCCAAAATAAAATGATGTCAAATACAGGTAGACTAGTCAAATAATTAACATCCAATCACATTAACCGTTACTCTCTTGTAGAAACCTTCACTCTTGCGCAGACATTTAGAAACAAAACATGCCAATTTGAAAAATAAGCCACAGGAGTTTTTTGAGCGAGAATGAATACAACTTTCGAGTAGTAAGACATGTATAAAAGCAACAGATACTATTAATAAGAAGGGACTAGAAGAGTCTTATATGGTGAGCTACCGAGTGGCTAGGACAGGCAAGCCCCATACTATTGTGGAGGATTCTTCCTGCTGCTGCAGATATAGCTGGGACAATGCTGGGGAAAAGGCCCCAAAAACTACACAGACGATGCCTTCATCAAACAACACTGTTTCACGACGCATCAGTGACATGGCAGGAGATGTTTTGAAACAGTTACTGCTTCGCATACAGGCCAGTGAATTCTATGCGTTATAGCTGGATGAGTCAGCAGACGTGGTGGGCCTGGCACAGCTCCTGGTATATGTCTGTTACGTTTATGGGGGGTCAATTAAGGAAGACATCCTCTTCTGCAAACCAGGACAACAGGAGAGGATATGTTTAAAGTACTGGACAGCTTTATGACATCAAATGGACTTTGGTGGTCAAGATGTGTTGGTATCTGTACTGATGGCACAAAAGCCATGACAGGGAGACACAGTCTCGTACTTGGGTACACTGCAGCATTCACCGAGAGTCTCTTGCTGCCAAGGGAATGCCTGACAGCTTGAAAGACGTTTTGGACACTACAGTGAAAATGGTTCCCTTTTTTAAGCAAGGCCCCTGAACTCTCGTGTATTTTCTGAATAATTCAATGATATGGGCAGCGACCATGTAATGCTTTTACAATGTACACAAGAGCGCAGGTTATCAAGGGGCAAAGTATTGACACGTTTTTTGACACAACTGGCCTATCTGGGTGATGTTTTTTCTCGCCTGAATGATCAGAATCTAGGACTACAGGGACTCTCTGCAATTATATTCAATGTGCTGGGCAAAATTGAGGCTATAATAAAGAAGTTGTGTCTGCATTAACAGCACACAGGTCTTTCCATCATTGTATGATTTGTGTGCAAATGAACTCAAGCTTACGGACAATGTCAAATGTGATATAGCGAAGCACCTGAGTGAGTTGGGTGCGTAATTACGCAGGTACTTTCCCAAAAAGGATGACACAAACAACTGGATTAATTTTCCCTTTCATGCCCTGCCAGTCCACTTACCGATATCTGAACAAGAGAGCCTCTTCGAAATTGCAACAAGCGGTTCTGTGAAAATTGAAAAAATGTTATCCGAAACCACTGCCAGATTTCTGGATTGGGCTGCGCTCAGAGTTTCTTGCCTTGTCAAATCGCGCTGTTAAGACACTGATGCATTTGCAACCACGTACCTATGTGAGAGTGGATTCTCAGCCCTCACTAGCATGAAAACTAAATACAGGCACAGACTGTGTGTGGAAAATGATTTAAGACTGAGACTCTCTCCAATACCACCCAACATTGCAGAGTTATGTGCATCCTTTCAAGCACACACTTCCCATTAACACGTGGTGAGTTAATGACAATGTTTGATGAACAAATAAGGTTTTATATGTAAGATGGTTAAATAAAGAGCACAATGATTGATTATTATTATATTATTATTTGTGTCCTGGTCCTATAAGAGCTCTTTGTCACTTCCCATGAGTCGGGTTGTGACAAAAACTCACACTCATTCTTATGTTTAATAAATGTATCGTATAGTGTGTGTGTGGCAGGCTTACAATGATGGCAAAAACCAACATTTGAGAGTGTGCTGACCCTGGTGCTAGAGGGGGTACGCAGCTGGAGGTTGAAGGTTTGAAGAGGTACGGGACTATAAAAAGTGTGTGAACCACTGATTTAAAGGAAACAGGTTTTCATCCATCTCTTGCCTTCTGTCCATTTCTCATTCCGCAAGGTCAGAGAAGCCCCTTTCTTTTCATTATTTCTTTCTCTCTCGCCCTCTCTCTCTCTTGCTCTCTCATTCTCTCTTTCTCTCATCCCATCTCTCTCTGTCCCTTTGCTCTTCCAGACCCTATTTAGAAAACACTCCCAAACCTTAGACAGCTCTATAACTATAAATCTCTCCCCCCTTCATCCAGAGCTAAATGACTGAACACTTATCTTATCTACTGCCTCCATAGTACAGCCTATCACAGCCAATGTCTCTGGTCCTACCACACACTGTAATGGCAGAGTGATGTCTTCTCATTTAGCTGTTCGACTCCAGTACATCACAGCTCTGATATTCTCTGATGGAAAGCTGACAAAGGACAGGTGTGGATTCATTCTGCTCTGTCATGCCACTTTTCCTCTCCACTCTGTGGTAGCAAGAGCCTAAAGCAGGGGATCTGTCTGTACTCTGAGGGGGGCTTAAGTCCACTAAATCAGACCCCCCGCCAGGCACTCAACAGGGGGGGGGGGTACAAAAGGATGAGAGTAAAGACAGGAGGACGATAGGAGAGAAAGAAGAGCCGTGATGCTAAATCTCTCCACAAGAACTCTATATCAATCGATACATCCTCCCAGGATAGAGCACAGTGTACTGTACACACACTCACATATTTGATACATGTTACTGTAACGTGAGCGTGCTGTGTGCATCCTCTGTTACAGTAGGTAGTGCAGCGTGGACGTGGTTATTGATGAGAGTTTACAGTATGTAGATGGCTCTGCTTCCCTCTTACCATGTAGCCCACAGCTGACACAGAACGTAAGCCTGGGATGGAAAGATAATAGTTATCTTCCATATTTCACACGCTTATCCATTTGCTTATTGATTAGCTATATCAGCTGCATCCCCTAAAGCACCTTGTTTGTTCTATTAGCATATACCTTGGGTTTCCTTTGTTTGCAATTTTGATGGTGAGTGTAATGAACGTGTGTGTGTATGAGAGGAGCAGTAACTCTCTGTCTACCCTGAGGTCCTCTCAGCCTTGCAGGCCTCCTCTGTATAGGCCTCCTGACACATGCCTAAACGGAAAGCCAGGATCCACTAATTGGCCACTGTGTTATTGCCTCTGTGTGTGTGTGTGTGTGTGTGTGTGTGTGTGTGTGTGTGTGTGTGTGTGTGTGTGTGTGTGTGTGTGTGTGTGTGTGTGTGTGTGTGTGTGTGTGTGTGTGTGCGTGCGTGCGTGCGTGCGTGCGTGCGTGCGTGCGTGCGTGCGTGCGTGCGTGCGTGCGTGCGTGTGTGTGTGAATGCTGGTGTAGAAAGCCGGTTGTGCCAGCAGTTCAGGGTGAGAGACGTTATCTTAGGGCAGACTGAGGGAGACAACACAACTAATATGGACATTCTTAAACAGTTCAAGTAGCCAATATAATCCTGACATTTTCAACGTTTTCATAATACAGTAACTCCAACACATATTACATATTAGATGGATGTGCATTCTTAAATCCTCTATTAAAAATCATTGTAAATAAAAGTTTTGCCTTGTTTTATGACCTTGGTAATTATGCTGTTTAATTCTATTGTATCATAATTATGCTTCATTGTTTAGAGGTTTAGGGAGCCTTGTTAGCTCTAATTGGTTTGTTATCTCTCTGTGTTTATTAAATGCTCTATAATTGTTCATTACCATGTGAGGATTTCTAAGGATTTGTCTCCAGTATCAAAATAAATTAATTACAGAACAACAGCAATGATAACAGTGTGTGTGTGTGTGTGTGTGTGTTTGTTTTATTCTTGCAAATGACATTCATAGCTAAATGTATCTGCTCGGGATATCAGTGAAAAGGATGCTGTAGGGCTTGGTGTGTTAGACACACCTGAAACTCTCTGTTTCTCACTCTGAACACGTCAATCTCATTCATACCTCAGGATAATTCCCTCTATCTCTCTTCCTCCCTCTCTTTTTCTCTGTCATTCTTTACACACACCCCTCCCTGCATTCTCTCTATTACTTATCTTTCTCCATACTCTGTCTGTCTTCTTCCTCTTCCAGTCATCTCCCTGTGTATCCATACTGACTGACACTAGCCTTGTGAATCCAGCTGCTGGAGGCACGCACGCATGCACGCATGCATGCACGCACACACACACACACACACACACACACACACACACACACACACACACACACACACACACACACACACACACACACACACACACACACACACACACACACACACACACACACACACACACACACACACACACACACACACACACAAATATGGTATTAGTTCTTACCAGGGTCCAGTATCTCTGAGATAGGGTAGTATATTAGTGGGACCAGAGGGACTAGGGTTTAACTATAGAGTGGCCTGTTGATAGACACCACCTAGCCAACACCTCTACTTTATTACAATTAAAACACAGGAAGCAGAAAATCACCTGCAAATCAATGGTCCGCTCTGGAGCACTGGAGAAGGATAACGTTAACTACTTCACACCACCATAGAGGAGAGGTTCTGGAATTCTGGTCTACTGTAATTAAAGAGATTGAACGTGATCTTGAAAACTAGGTCTGTATTTTTTTTTTTTATCTTCCTTTTTGGACTTCATGTGTCCATATATGGCTGATACTCCGTCGATCATCTCTCCTGGTGTAGGAAGACACACAGTCCTTCATTTCAATGCTTCAAATATTTTGTTCATGTGAGTTGCGTGCTCGTCCCTTTCATAGTGAAAGCCATGTACAAATATGTAACATATTGTACAAATTGGAATTTGTTGCATATCATAGGAATTGCTGGACGTAACATAACATACTAAATGGATGACTCTGTACACAATTATACAAAACCACTGTAAGGTCCCTCTAAATGAATGAATAAAAAACATGAATTCACTGTTACTGTCTGGAGGAAGAGAAGCACTGGACCTGCTGATACATTCAGTAAAATGTCAAAGGAATGACTAAATGTGGGCTCTCAAAGAAATTGGCGCGCACATTTGTGCGTGTGTGCATGTGTTTTGCCAGCATGTCTGAATGTGTGTGGGTGAGTGTATGTGTGTATGTAGCTTTTTAAAGGAGGTAGATTAACACTGTAGTGAGCGATGCTGCGGGTACAGAGAAGATGCTGTAATAATTATCGTATCTAGCATACAGAACTAGAGTCAACACACAGCACTATATACTGCTATGATGCTTTACCACCGGTAAACCCCATAGACCTGGAACTGAAACTACACATGGAATCACTACAACTCACTACAGAAACAATAACGATATAAATATAGTGGGGGAAAAAGAGACAGAGAGGGAGAGAGAGAGAGAGAGAGATAAGAAAGTCAGAGGGAGAGAGAGTCAGAGAGTGATATAAGGAGAGAAAGAGAGAGATAGTCAGAGAGATAAATAGGGAGAGAAAGAGAGAGATAGTCAGAGGGAGAGATAGAGAGAGGGAGATAGAGGGCGATAGAGAGAGGGAGATAGAGGGCGATAGAGAGAGAGAGAGAGAGAGAGAGAGAGAGAGAGAGAGAGAGAGAGAGAGAGAGAGAGAGAAAGATGGGTCGATGTAAAAAGCAACCAAGCGATATATAGAATGTGATCATATCAGAAAACACAGCCAAGTGCACACTGCACTAACACACTACATCATGTTCACGCACACACACTCACACACAGGCACCCCACACACAGCACACACACAGTGCACACACACATGGTGGCTGCAGTGGAGATTTGTTGGTTGTATTGGTGCAGTGGACTGTAGCAGTGGAGCAGTAACAGTTTCATGGTAGGCTTTATGAGGACATTATATAATGTGTATGACAGTTTACTCAGCAAGTGTCAGAAGGGGGAGATATGTGATGCTATGGGAACCAGTACTCCTCTGTGGCCCCACTGGACTGACTTACGACTAGCTCTGTGGTTGGCTACTGAATTAGCCCTCTGATTGGCTAATGAATTAGCCATATAATTCGACACTGAAATAGCTATGTTTTTGGCAACTTAATTTTCTGTGTTTGGCTATAGAATTATCTCTCTGATCAAGTAATCAAGTATGATTGGATATTGAACAAGCTCTGTGATTGGCTATTGAAGGAGAGAAGATGGATGAGAGGCTAAAGCCTGTACTATTACATTACTCCCACTAGAGCAGGGCTATACAGTACTGTAGACTAAAGAGACAGAGGATGATCTCTGGAATGCTGTTTGCTGATAGATGCTGGGTGTCTGATCCTAGAATAAAGATGATGGATTGTGGTACTGATTGAGCTGGGCTGTGGCCATTACTGGACTGGCAGTCTCAGACTGACTGGGAAAGAGGAAGTTTCAGTCATTATTATTTTCTGACCCTCTGGGGATCCCTGTGCTGACCTGGGGTTGTGTGTGTGTGACAGACTTAGATCCTCATGTCAGGGACACTGGTGAGAGAGGCAGAATGAAACACGACATCCCTCTGTTCTGCTGCTGTTCTCTCTGTCTGTCACTCACTATCCCAGAGGAGGCTATAGGAAGACACACACAGAGAGACACACAGAGAGAGACACAAACACACACACAGACACACATACACACACTGAGAGAGAGAGAGAGAGAGAGAGAGAGAGAGAGAGAGAGAGCAGCTGAAGATGGAGTTGTCGACTCTCTTCTGATCCATCACCACCCACCCCTCTGAAGGTGTACTGAGACACATGTCGCATGAATACTAAAATACGCACATGTGCTCAGTTTCTGCAGAAGGCAGAGGAAGAGGCAGGTTGTAATATCAGTAGGCTATCTACTCTCTCCTCTGCTAGTTGATCCCAATCCTCTTTGGAAATAACAGCAGCAACACAAATCTGTGTGGCTGGCAGAGACAGATAGATAGGGCTGGGCTCTGTTTAATACCCTAATGTAAACCAGTAGCAATCAACCCTAACACAGCAGCACTCAGGGAACAATAAACTACACTCTCTATTCTCCCACCAGATAACAGCACTGTCTCTGTGTGTGTGTGTGTGTGTGTGTGTGTGTGTGTGTGTGTGTGTGTATGTGTGTGTGTGTGTGTGTGTGTGTGTGTGTGTGTGTGTGTGTGTGTGTGTGTGTGTGTGTGTGTGTGTGTGCGTGTGTGTGTGTGTGTGTGTGTGTGTTCTGTTGTTTCTTTAGCAGATAGAGGACAATGCTGCATCCAGATTGGTTAGATCCCAAGTGCTTGTTGTGCTACTTTAGAATGTGTCTTAAACCAGCGAATGATTTAGACCCTGACCTCAGAAACTAACTCTACAGTATGTCTGTTACGCTCCTTTATTCATCCCCCACTATCCCTCCTGATATCTCACTCTTATCCCTCTGCACCCCTTTGTTTACTTCTTCTCCTCATCCCTCCCTCCCTCTCTCTACCCTGGTTCAGTGAACAAACAAAGAGCAGAAAAACAGTCAAATAGAGCGAGGCTCAGATTGCCCGACCTAAAAAATATCACCACACCAGAGAAAGACCAGACAGCAACAAAGGGGAGAGTATTGCATGCATGTGTGAGTTTGTGTTTCTGGTATATGAGTGCATGTAGAGTAGTACTGTATCTACAATACAAAATCCATGTGTATATGTGTGTCTTACCTTTATTTCCTGTTGTCAACTTGTCACAAAGGCCCTTATTGGTTATAATGGCCCTGTGTTTCCGCCATATAGACCCTTGGTTTCTGCCATATAGACCCTGTGTTTCAGTCATATAGACCCTGTGTTTCAGTCATATAGACCCTGTGTTTCCGCCATATAGACCCTGTGTTTCCGCCATATAGGCCCTGTGTTTCAGCCATATAGGCCCTGTGTTTCAGCCATATAGACCCTGTGTTTCAGCCATATAGACCCTGTGTTTCAGCCATATAGGCCCTGTGTTTCCGCCATATAGACCCTGTGTTTCCGTCATATAGGCCCTGTGTTTCCGCCATATAGACCCTGTGTTTCAGTCATATAGGCCCTGTGTTTCAGTCATATAGACCCTGTGTTTCCGCCATATAGACCCTGTGTTTCAGCCATATAGACCCTGTGTTTCCGCCATATAGGCCCTGTGTTTCCGCCATATAGACCCTGTGTTTCAGTCATATAGGCCCTGTGTTTCAGTCATATAGACCCTGTGTTTCCGCCATATAGACCCTGTGTTTCAGCCATATAGGCCCTGTGTTTCCGCCATATAGACCCTGTGTTTCCGTCATATAGGCCCTGTGTTTCCGCCATATAGACCCTGTGTTTCAGTCATATAGGCCCTGTGTTTCAGTCATATAGACCCTGTGTTTCCGCCATATAGACCCTGTGTTTCAGCCATATAGACCCTGTGTTTCCGCCATATAGGCCCTGTGTTTCCGCCATATAGACCCTGTGTTTCCGCCATATAGACCCTGTGTTTCAGTCATATAGACCCTGTGTTTCCGCCATATAGACCCTTTGTTTCAGCCATATAGACCCTGTGTTTCCGCCATATAGACCCTGTGTTTCAGCCATATAGACCCTGTGTTTCAGTCATATAGACCCTGTGTTTCAGCCATATAGAACCTGTGTTTCCGCCATATAGACCCTGTGTTTCAGCCATATAGGCCCTGTGTTTCCGCCATATAGACCCTGTGTTTCCGCCATATAGACCCTGTGTTTCAGTCATATAGACCCTGTGTTTCCGCCATATAGACCCTTTGTTTCAGCCATATAGACCCTGTGTTTCCGCCATATAGACCCTGTGTTTCAGCCATATAGACCCTGTGTTTCAGTCATATAGACCCTGTGTTTCAGCCATATAGACCCTGTGTTTCAGCCATATAGACCCTGTGTTTCAGCCATATAGACCCTGTGTTTCCGCCATATAGACCCTGTGTTTCCGCCATATAGACCCTGTGTTTCAGTCATATAGACCCTGTGTTTCAGTCATATAGACCCTGTGTTTCAGCCATATAGACCCTGTGTTTCCGCCATATAGACCCTGTGTTTCCGCCATATAGACCCTGTGTTTCCGCCATATAGACCCTGTGTTTCAGTCATATAGACCCTGTGTTTCAGTCATATAGACCCTGTGTTTCAGCCATATAGACCCTGTGTTTCCGCCATATAGACCCTGTGTTTCAGCCATATAGACCCTGTGTTTCAGCCATATAGACCCTGTGTTTCAGTCATATAGACCCTGTGTTTCCGCCATATAGACCCTGTGTTTCCGCCATATAGGCCCTGTGTTTCCGCCATATAGACCCTGTGTTTCCGCCATATAGACCCTGTGTTTCAGTCATATAGCCCCTATGTTTCCGCCATATAGACCCTGTGTTTCAGCCATATAGACCCTGTGTTTCCGCCATATAGACCCTGTGTTTCAGCCATATAGACCCTGTGTTTCAGCCATATAGACCCTGTGTTTCAGTCATATAGACCCTGTGTTTCAGTCATATAGACCCTGTGTTTCAGCCATATAGACCCTGTGTTTCCGCCATATAGACCCTGTGTTTCAGCCATATAGGCCCTGTGTTTCCGCCATATAGACCCTGTGTTTCCGCCATATAGACCCTGTGTTTCAGTCATATAGGCCCTGTGTTTCAGTCATATAGACCCTGTGTTTCCGCCATATAGACCCTGTGTTTCAGCCATATAAACCCTGTGTTTCCGCCATATAGACCCTGTGTTTCCGCCATATAGACCCTGTGTTTCAGTCATATAGACCCTGTGTTTCAGTCATATAGACCCTGTGTTTCCGCCATATAGACCCTGTGTTTCAGTCATATAGGCCCTGTGTTTCAGCCATATAGACCCTGTGTTTCAGTCATATGGACCCTGTGTTTCCGCCAAATAGACCGTGTTTCAGCCATATAGACCCTGTGTTTCCGCCATATAGACCCTGTGTTTCCGCCATATAGACCCTTGTTTCAGTCATATAGACCCTGTGTTTCAGTCGTATAGACCCTGTGTTTCAGCCATATAGACCCTGTGTTTCCGCCATATAGACCCTGTGTTTCAGCCATATAGACCCTGTGTTTCCGCCATATAGACCCTGTGTTTCAGCCATATAGACCCTGTGTTTCCGCCATATAGACCCTGTGTTTCAGCCATATAGGCCCTGTGTTTCCGCCATATAGACCCTGTGTTTCAGCCATATAGACCCTGTGTTTCAGTCATATAGACCCTGTGTTTCAGCCATATAGACCCTGTGTTTCAGCCATATAGACCCTGTGTTTCAGCCATATAGACCCTGTGTTTCAGTCATATAGACCCTGTGTTTCAGTCATATAGGCCCTGTGTTTCAGCCATATAGACCCTGTGTTTCAGTCATATGGACCCTGTGTTTCTGCCAAATAGACCGTGTTTCAGCCATATAGACCCTGTGTTTCCGCCATATAGACCCTGTGTTTCCGCCATATAGACCCTTGTTTCAGTCATATAGACCCTGTGTTTCAGTCGTATAGACCCTGTGTTTCAGCCATATAGACCCTGTGTTTCCGCCATATAGACCCTGTGTTTCAGCCATATAGACCCTGTGTTTCCGCCATATAGACCCTGTGTTTCAGCCATATAGACCCTGTGTTTCCGCCATATAGACCCTGTGTTTCAGCCATATAGGCCCTGTGTTTCCGCCATATAGACCCTGTGTTTCCGCCATATAGACCCTGTGTTTCAGTCATATAGCCCCTATGTTTCCGCCATATAGACCCTGTGTTTCAGCCATATAGACCCTGTGTTTCCGCCATATAGACCCTGTGTTTCAGCCATATAGACCCTGTGTTTCAGCCATATAGACCCTGTGTTTCAGTCATATAGACCCTGTGTTTCAGTCATATAGACCCTGTGTTTCAGCCATATAGACCCTGTGTTTTTCCGCCATATAGACCCTGTGTTTCAGCCATATAGGCCCTGTGTTTCCGCCATATAGACCCTGTGTTTCCGCCATATAGACCCTGTGTTTCAGTCATATAGGCCCTGTGTTTCAGTCATATAGACCCTGTGTTTCCGCCATATAGACCCTGTGTTTCAGCCATATAAACCCTGTGTTTCCGCCATATAGACCCTGTGTTTCCGCCATATAGACCCTGTGTTTCAGTCATATAGACCCTGTGTTTCAGTCATATAGACCCTGTGTTTCCGCCATATAGACCCTGTGTTTCAGTCATATAGGCCCTGTGTTTCAGCCATATAGACCCTGTGTTTCAGTCATATGGACCCTGTGTTTCCGCCAAATAGACCGTGTTTCAGCCATATAGACCCTGTGTTTCCGCCATATAGACCCTGTGTTTCCGCCATATAGACCCTTGTTTCAGTCATATAGACCCTGTGTTTCAGTCGTATAGACCCTGTGTTTCAGCCATATAGACCCTGTGTTTCCGCCATATAGACCCTGTGTTTCAGCCATATAGACCCTGTGTTTCCGCCATATAGACCCTGTGTTTCAGCCATATAGACCCTGTGTTTCCGCCATATAGACCCTGTGTTTCAGCCATATAGGCCCTGTGTTTCCGCCATATAGGCCCTGTGTTTCAGCCATATAGACCCTGTGTTTCAGTCATATGGACCCTGTGTTTCTGCCAAATAGACCGTGTTTCAGCCATATAGACCCTGTGTTTCCGCCATATAGACCCTGTGTTTCCGCCATATAGACCCTTGTTTCAGTCATATAGACCCTGTGTTTCAGTCGTATAGACCCTGTGTTTCAGCCATATAGACCCTGTGTTTCCGCCATATAGACCCTGTGTTTCAGCCATATAGACCCTGTGTTTCCGCCATATAGACCCTGTGTTTCAGCCATATAGACCCTGTGTTTCCGCCATATAGACCCTGTGTTTCAGCCATATAGGCCCTGTGTTTCCGCCATATAGACCCTGTGTTTCCGCCATATAGACCCTGTGTTTCAGTCATATAGACCCTGTGTTTCCGCCATATAGACCCTTTGTTTCAGCCATATAGACCCTGTGTTTCCGCCATATAGACCCTGTGTTTCAGCCATATAGACCCTGTGTTTCAGTCATATAGACCCTGTGTTTCAGCCATATAGACCCTGTGTTTCAGCCATATAGACCCTGTGTTTCAGCCATATAGACCCTGTGTTTCAGTCATATAGACCCTGTGTTTCAGTCATATAGACCCTGTGTTTCAGCCATATAGACCCTGTGTTTCCGCCATATAGACCCTGTGTTTCCGCCATATAGACCCTGTGTTTCCGCCATATAGACCCTGTGTTTCAGTCAGGTAGACCCTTTGTTTCAGTCATATAGACCCTGTGTTTCCGCCAAATAGACTGTGTTTCAGCCATATAGACCCTGTGTTTCCGCCATATAGACCCTGTGTTTCCGCCATATAGACCCTTGTTTCAGTCATATAGACCCTGTGTTTCAGTCGTATAGACCCTGTGTTTCAGCCATATAGACCCTGTGTTTCCGCCATATAGACCCTGTGTTTCAGCCATATAGACCCTGTGTTTCCGCCATATAGACCCTGTGTTTCAGCCATATAGACCCTGTGTTTCCGCCATATAGACCCTGTGTTTCAGCCATATAGGCCCTGTGTTTCCGCCATATAGGCCCTGTGTTTCAGCCATATAGACCCTGTGTTTCAGTCATATGGACCCTGTGTTTCTGCCAAATAGACCGTGTTTCAGCCATATAGACCCTGTGTTTCCGCCATATAGACCCTGTGTTTCCGCCATATAGACCCTTGTTTCAGTCATATAGACCCTGTGTTTCAGTCGTATAGACCCTGTGTTTCAGCCATATAGACCCTGTGTTTCCGCCATATAGACCCTGTGTTTCAGCCATATAGACCCTGTGTTTCCGCCATATAGACCCTGTGTTTCAGCCATATAGACCCTGTGTTTCCGCCATATAGACCCTGTGTTTCAGCCATATAGGCCCTGTGTTTCCGCCATATAGACCCTGTGTTTCCGCCATATAGACCCTGTGTTTCAGTCATATAGACCCTGTGTTTCCGCCATATAGACCCTTTGTTTCAGCCATATAGACCCTGTGTTTCCGCCATATAGACCCTGTGTTTCAGCCATATAGACCCTGTGTTTCAGTCATATAGACCCTGTGTTTCAGCCATATAGACCCTGTGTTTCAGCCATATAGACCCTGTGTTTCAGCCATATAGACCCTGTGTTTCAGTCATATAGACCCTGTGTTTCAGTCATATAGACCCTGTGTTTCAGCCATATAGACCCTGTGTTTCCGCCATATAGACCCTGTGTTTCCGCCATATAGACCCTGTGTTTCCGCCATATAGACCCTGTGTTTCAGTCATATAGACCCTTTGTTTCAGTCATATAGACCCTGTGTTTCAGCCATATAGACCCTGTGTTTCCGCCATATAGACCCTGTGTTTCAGCCATATAGACCCTGTGTTTCAGCCATATAGACCCTGTGTTTCAGTCATATAGACCCTGTGTTTCAGTCATATAGACCCTGTGTTTCAGTCATATAGGCCCTGTGTTTCAGCCATATAGACCCTGTGTTTCAGTCATATGGACCCTGTGTTTCTGCCAAATAGACCGTGTTTCAGCCATATAGACCCTGTGTTTCCGCCATATAGACCCTGTGTTTCCGCCATATAGACCCTTGTTTCAGTCATATAGACCCTGTGTTTCAGTCGTATAGACCCTGTGTTTCAGCCATATAGACCCTGTGTTTCAGTCATATAGACCCTGTGTTTCAGTCATATAGGCCCTGTGTTTCAGCCATATAGACCCTGTGTTTCCGCCATATAGACCCTGTGTTTCAGTCGTATAGACCCTGTGTTTCAGCCATATAGACCCTGTGTTTCCGCCATATAGACCCTGTGTTTCCGCCATATAGACCCTTGTTTCAGTCATATAGACCCTGTGTTTCAGTCGTATAGACCCTGTGTTTCAGCCATATAGACCCTGTGTTTCAGTCATATAGACCCTGTGTTTCAGTCATATAGGCCCTGTGTTTCAGCCATATAGACCCTGTGTTTCCGCCATATAGACCCTGTGTTTCAGCCATATAGACCCTGTGTTTCCGCCATATAGACCCTGTGTTTCAGCCATATAGGCCCTGTGTTTCCGCCATATAGACCCTGTGTTTCCGCCATATAGACCCTGTGTTTCAGTCATATAGACCCTGTGTTTCCGCCATATAGACCCTTTGTTTCAACCATATAGACCCTGTGTTTCCACCATATAGACCCTGTGTTTCAGCCATATAGACCCTGTGTTTCAGTCATATAGACCCTGTGTTTCAGCCATATAGACCCTGTGTTTCAGCCATATAGACCCTGTGTTTCAGCCATATAGACCCTGTGTTTCAGTCATATAGACCCTGTGTTTCAGTCATATAGACCCTGTGTTTCAGCCATATAGACCCTGTGTTTCCGCCATATAGACCCTGTGTTTCCGCCATATAGACCCTGTGTTTCCGCCATATAGACCCTGTGTTTCAGTCATATAGACCCTGTGTTTCAGTCATATAGACCCTGTGTTTCAGCCATATAGACCCTGTGTTTCCGCCATATAGACCCTGTGTTTCAGCCATATAGACCCTGTGTTTCAGCCATATAGACCCTGTGTTTCAGTCATATAGACCCTGTGTTTCCGCCATATAGACCCTGTGTTTCCGCCATATAGGCCCTGTGTTTCCGCCATATAGACCCTGTGTTTCCGCCATATAGACCCTGTGTTTCAGTCATATAGACCCTGTGTTTCCGCCATATAGACCCTGTGTTTCAGCCATATAGACCCTGTGTTTCCGCCATATAGACCCTGTGTTTCAGCCATATAGACCCTGTGTTTCAGCCATATAGACCCTGTGTTTCAGTCATATAGACCCTGTGTTTCAGTCATATAGACCCTGTGTTTCAGCCATATAGACCCTGTGTTTCCGCCATATAGACCCTGTGTTTCAGCCATATAGGCCCTGTGTTTCCGCCATATAGACCCTGTGTTTCCGCCATATAGACCCTGTGTTTCAGTCATATAGGCCCTGTGTTTCAGTCATATAGACCCTGTGTTTCCGCCATATAGACCCTGTGTTTCAGCCATATAGACCCTGTGTTTCCGCCATATAGACCCTGTGTTTCCGCCATATAGACCCTGTGTTTCAGTCATATAGACCCTGTGTTTCAGTCATATAGACCCTGTGTTTCCGCCATATAGACCCTGTGTTTCAGTCATATAGGCCCTGTGTTTCAGCCATATAGACCCTGTGTTTCAGTCATATGGACCCTGTGTTTCCGCCAAATAGACCGTGTTTCAGCCATATAGACCCTGTGTTTCCGCCATATAGACCCTGTGTTTCCGCCATATAGACCCTTGTTTCAGTCATATAGACCCTGTGTTTCAGTCATATAGACCCTGTGTTTCAGCCATATAGACCCTGTGTTTCCGCCATATAGACCCTGTGTTTCAGCCAAATAGACCGTGTTTCAGCCATATAGACCCTGTGTTTCCGCCATATAGACCCTGTGTTTCCGCCATATAGACCCTGTGTTTCAGCCATATAGGCCCTGTGTTTCCGCCATATAGACCCTGTGTTTCAGCCATATATACCCTGTGTTTCAGTCATATAGACCCTGTGTTTCCGCCATATAGACCCTTTGTTTCAGCCATATAGACCCTGTGTTTCCGCCAAATAGACCCTGTGTTTCAGCCATATAGACCCTGTGTTTCAGCCATATAGACCCTGTGTTTCAGTCATATAGACCCTGTGTTTCAGTCATATAGACCCTGTGTTTCAGCCATATAGACCCTGTGTTTCAGCCATATAGACCCTGTGTTTCAACCATATAGACCCTGTGTTTCCGCCATATAGACCCTGTGTTTCCGCCATATAGACCCTGTGTTTCAGTCATATAGACCCTGTGTTTCCGCCATATAGACCCTGTGTTTCAGCCATATAGACCCTGTGTTTCCGCCATATAGACCCTGTGTTTCAGCCATATAGGCCCTGTGTTTCCGCCATATAGACCCTGTGTTTCCGCCATATAGACCCTGTGTTTCAGTCATATAGACCCTGTATTTCCGCCATATAGACCCTTTGTTTCAGCCATATAGACCCTGTGTTTCCGCCATATAGACCCTGTGTTTCAGCCATATAGACCCTGTGTTTCCGCCATATAGACCCTGTGTTTCAGCCATATAGGCCCTGTGTTTCCGCCATATAGACCCTGTGTTTCCGCCATATAGACCCTGTGTTTCAGTCATATAGGCCCTGTGTTTCAGTCATATAGACCCTGTGTTTCCGCCATATAGACCCTGTGTTTCAGCCATATAGACCCTGTGTTTCCGCCATATAGACCCTGTGTTTCCGCCATATAGACCCTGTGTTTCAGTCATATAGACCCTGTGTTTCAGTCATATAGACCCTGTGTTTCCGCCATATAGACCCTGTGTTTCAGTCATATAGGCCCTGTGTTTCAGCCATATAGACCCTGTGTTTCAGTCATATGGACCCTGTGTTTCCGCCAAATAGACCGTGTTTCAGCCATATAGACCCTGTGTTTCCGCCATATAGACCCTGTGTTTCCGCCATATAGACCCTTGTTTCAGTCATATAGACCCTGTGTTTCAGTCATATAGACCCTGTGTTTCAGCCATATAGACCCTGTGTTTCCGCCATATAGACCCTGTGTTTCAGCCAAATAGACCGTGTTTCAGCCATATAGACCCTGTGTTTCCGCCATATAGACCCTGTGTTTCCGCCATATAGACCCTGTGTTTCAGCCATATAGGCCCTGTGTTTCCGCCATATAGACCCTGTGTTTCAGCCATATATACCCTGTGTTTCAGTCATATAGACCCTGTGTTTCCGCCATATAGACCCTTTGTTTCAGCCATATAGACCCTGTGTTTCCGCCAAATAGACCCTGTGTTTCAGCCATATAGACCCTGTGTTTCAGCCATATAGACCCTGTGTTTCAGTCATATAGACCCTGTGTTTCAGTCATATAGACCCTGTGTTTCAGCCATATAGACCCTGTGTTTCAGCCATATAGACCCTGTGTTTCAACCATATAGACCCTGTGTTTCCGCCATATAGACCCTGTGTTTCCGCCATATAGACCCTGTGTTTCAGTCATATAGACCCTGTGTTTCCGCCATATAGACCCTGTGTTTCAGCCATATAGACCCTGTGTTTCCGCCATATAGACCCTGTGTTTCAGCCATATAGGCCCTGTGTTTCCGCCATATAGACCCTGTGTTTCCGCCATATAGACCCTGTGTTTCAGTCATATAGACCCTGTATTTCCGCCATATAGACCCTTTGTTTCAGCCATATAGACCCTGTGTTTCCGCCATATAGACCCTGTGTTTCAGCCATATAGACCCTGTGTTTCCGCCATATAGACCCTGTGTTTCAGCCATATAGGCCCTGTGTTTCCGCCATATAGACCCTGTGTTTCCGCCATATAGACCCTGTGTTTCAGTCATATAGGCCCTGTGTTTCAGTCATATAGACCCTGTGTTTCCGCCATATAGACCCTGTGTTTCAGCCATATAGACCCTGTGTTTCCGCCATATAGACCCTGTGTTTCCGCCATATAGACCCTGTGTTTCAGTCATATAGACCCTGTGTTTCAGTCATATAGACCCTGTGTTTCCGCCATATAGACCCTGTGTTTCAGTCATATAGGCCCTGTGTTTCAGCCATATAGACCCTGTGTTTCAGTCATATGGACCCTGTGTTTCCGCCAAATAGACCGTGTTTCAGCCATATAGACCCTGTGTTTCCGCCATATAGACCCTGTGTTTCCGCCATATAGACCCTTGTTTCAGTCATATAGACCCTGTGTTTCAGTCATATAGACCCTGTGTTTCAGCCATATAGACCCTGTGTTTCCGCCATATAGACCCTGTGTTTCAGCCAAATAGACCGTGTTTCAGCCATATAGACCCTGTGTTTCCGCCATATAGACCCTGTGTTTCCGCCATATAGACCCTGTGTTTCAGCCATATAGGCCCTGTGTTTCCGCCATATAGACCCTGTGTTTCAGCCATATATACCCTGTGTTTCAGTCATATAGACCCTGTGTTTCCGCCATATAGACCCTTTGTTTCAGCCATATAGACCCTGTGTTTCCGCCAAATAGACCCTGTGTTTCAGCCATATAGACCCTGTGTTTCAGCCATATAGACCCTGTGTTTCAGTCATATAGACCCTGTGTTTCAGTCATATAGACCCTGTGTTTCAGCCATATAGACCCTGTGTTTCAGCCATATAGACCCTGTGTTTCAACCATATAGACCCTGTGTTTCCGCCATATAGACCCTGTGTTTCCGCCATATAGACCCTGTGTTTCAGTCATATAGACCCTGTGTTTCCGCCATATAGACCCTGTGTTTCAGCCATATAGACCCTGTGTTTCCGCCATATAGACCCTGTGTTTCAGCCATATAGGCCCTGTGTTTCCGCCATATAGACCCTGTGTTTCCGCCATATAGACCCTGTGTTTCAGTCATATAGACCCTGTATTTCCGCCATATAGACCCTTTGTTTCAGCCATATAGACCCTGTGTTTCCGCCATATAGACCCAGCCATATAGACCCTGTGTTTCAGCCATATAGACCCTGTGTTTCAGTCATATAGACCCTGTGTTTCAGTCATATAGACCCTGTGTTTCAGCCATATAGACCCTGTGTTTCAGCCATATAGACCCTGTGTTTCAGCCATATAGACCCTGTGTTTCAGCCATATAGACCCTGTGTTTCAGCCATATAGACCCTGTGTTTCAGCCATATAGACCCTGTGTTTCAGCCATATAGGCCCTGTGTTTCAGTCATGTAGACCCTGTGTTTCAGCCATATAGACCATGAAGGCTTCTAGTAGCTCTCTGGCTCTATGTATTATCGGGCTTGCAGGGCTCAGTCGCAGGCATTGAGAGGGTGTGTTTGTCTAGTTTTTGTCCTTATATTAATGATAATATTACCAGGATGGAGTGTTGTGAAGTCATTGGGTTTCCAGCTAAGGACCAGATTGGTTTGTAACTGTACTGGGAATGGTGTGTGCTGTTTTTTACGAAACAGAAGCAGTGTTGCTAGTGTACATTAGGCTTCTGTATTCAGGTGAGATTTTGTATCTGCCTTCGTGACCAGGCAGTATGCAATATACATTGCACACTTTTATGGGGTGGCAGGGTAGCCTAGTGGTTAGAGCGTTGGACTAGTAACCGGAAGGTTGCAAGTTCAAACCCCTGAGCTGACAAGGTACAAATCTGTCGTTCTGCCCCTGAACAGGCAGTTAACCCACTGTTCCTAGGCCGTCATTGAAAATAAGAATTTGTTCTTAACTGACTTGCCTAGTTAAATAAAGGTAAATAATGACCAGATAGAATAGAAAGAGTATTATTTCAAAGTACCAGGCATTCAGAAGCTGTTGTGGTTCCAGAGGTGGTTTTAAGGAGCAAAAACCAACTGCCTGATCTCTGGGTTGTTTTCTCACTGATTGATTGCTCTTGCCTAAGGCTCCTGAGTATGTTACATTGTGTCTGAGTGTTTACCGGAATGTTGGGCGGATAAAAACCCCAGTCTAGACTAGAGTCAGAGAGGAAGAGACAGAACAAAACCAACTATGAATGAAAGAGATCGAGACAGATTCTCAATAGAGGGCCCATGGTTCTGTCAGTCTCTGTGTGCTGTGGTAGACTGAGCTGCGTTCCCAGACGCTGGATGTTTCAGATTGTGTTCACCAATGTTACAGACCTGTCAGTGGGACAGAGAAAGGCTGATACTGAGGCTCCAGGTCACTGTTGTCTGTCTATCTGTCACTCTTCTCAGTCATACTTCTCAACCTCTCATTCAAACTCTCATCTCTTTTATTCAGTGTCTCTCTCTGTCAGGGAAATTGTCAAGTGTTAAACAAATCAAAATATATTGTAGATTCTTCAAAGTAGCCACCCTTTGCCTTGATGACAGCTTTGCACACTCTTGGCATTCTCTCAACCAGCTTCACCTGGAATGTTTTTCCAACAGTCTTGAATGAGTTCCCACATATGCTGAGCACTTGTTGGCTGCTTTTCCAACCAGCTTCATGAGGTAGTCACCTGGAATGCATTTAAATTAACAGGTGTGCCTTGTTAAAAGTTAATTTGTGGAATTTATTTCCTTCTTAATGTATAGCATCCCTACCTTGTCACAACACAACTGATTGGCTCAAACACATTAAGGCAAAGGGTGGCTACTTTGAAGAATCTCAAATAAAAAAACATTTTGATTTGTTTAACACTTTTTGGTTACTACATGATTCCATATGTGTTATTTCGTAGTTTTGATGTCTTCACTATTATTCTACAATGTAGAAAATAGTAAAACATGAAGAAAAAGCCTTGAATGAGTAGGTGTGTCCAAACCTTTGACTGGTACTGTATGTGTTCAGTGGTGGAGAAACTGTGTCTATGCTATATTCTGTAAAGTGTCTCAAATGTTGTCAGTGTGAGGTGTGTGAGAGTGTGTGTGTGTATTTGGTTTGTTTTTACTATCCTTGTGGGGACCAGAAGGGGTTTGGGGTTAAGGTAAGGGTTAGGTTCAGGTTCAGGGTTAGGGTTATGGTTAGGGTTTTGAATGGAATAAATAGTTTGGTCCCCACGAAGGATCGTGCTGGTCCTCAATTGTAAAAAGGCTATTATAGGCTTAGTGGTTAGGTTAAGGGCTAGGTTTAGGTTTAGGGTTAGTGTTATGGGTTAAGGTTAGGGTAAGGGTTATGTTTAGTATTAGGTTTAGCGTGAGGGAAAGTAGGATTTTGAATGGGAATCAATTGTTGGTCACCAAAAAGTCATAGCTGTGTGTGTGTGTTTGTGTGTGTGTGTGTGTGTGGGGGGGGGGGGGGGGGGGGGGGGGTCTACATGTTTTCTGTGTTTGATACCGTTCCATTTATTCAATTCCAGCCATTACAATGAGTCCGTCCTCCTATAGCTTATCCCACTAGCCTCCTCTGGTGCGTTTCTGTTGTGCCTGTAGGAGTGGGTTGATTTTGACACACTGCCAAACCATGGTGTTTGTCAGATGATAATCTGTTCACTCTGCAGATTGCAACTCAGATGATCTGTTTCACAATGAACACAGGGATGGTGTGATACTTGTGTGTGGTGCGACAGCGACACACGCACACACATATGCCGTCTCTCACTAGCCTAAGGGGGATAGGAACGTTTGATGAGCTTTCAGTGGGAGGCAGAGAAGAAGCAGCAGAGAGAACAGAAGAGAGTCATTTAACGTTCTTATTCTGGCGAAGAGAGGTCAACAGCATAGTTTAGCTCATGATTAAGAGAGGTGTCACGTTCTGACCTTAGTTCCTTTATTATGTCTTTGTGTTAGTTTGGTCAGAGCGTGAGTTGGGGTGGGTAGTCTATGTTCTTTTTTCTATGTGTTTGGCCTGGTATGGTTCTCAATCAGAGGCAGGTGTCGTTCGTTGTCTCTGATTGAGAATCGAGAAGCGTTACAAGAGGTGTGTCTTGGAGAATTACGAGACAGAAGTGCGTGTGTGTGCGTGTATCTGTGCTGTCAGATGTATTTTTGTTATGTTTCTTAATTAGCTGACAAAGGTTACTAAAGGTCAAGGCGTGTCTCCGGTGCATTCAAATGTGGCACGACCACACTCAGACAGGTCATCCCTGCCATACCATTACAGTTAAACAAAATATCATTGATCTATGTGATGTATTTAAACCACTCATATATAGACACTGTACTGCCATTCAAGTACCTACATTAATATTAATACTGATGCATTTACGGAATTGCCACAGAGGATGGGGACACATGTCCCCTTCCAATATTCAGAAGAGGTCGATTTGCCCCCCCCAATAATTTATGTAAAATAAAATTCAAATAAAAACAAATGGGATTGGAGGCCTCCTGCAGGTCGGGGGTCGACACGAAAAATGGTCCAACTCCTCCTCTTTCTCAATTTTCAAACAGAAATGGGGTTTGCCTTTGGTGGTTCATCAATGTGTCATTCTGGTAATGCGCGCCGTGGCCAACATAGCTAGTTCGTTAACTAAACTAGCCACTTGGCTAGCCAGTAACTCCTCCAGTATGTGTTGAAGTTATTTCACAGGAATCGTTTTTGGATGGAAGCTGTAGAGATCGGTAAGAAATGTCACTTCTGTAGCCAAATATCTTATTCATCATTTTTGTTTTTAAGCATTAATTGACCTGGTATGATGGTGCATTGATCAGTTATACAGTTTAAAGCCATTCGTTTTGCGTTTTTGCCAAAAGTCGACCTTTATAGTAACTGTCCAGTGTTTCCAGATTTCTATTAAATAACTCCATTTTCTTGTATTAAGTAGGTTAAAAAATTGATTTTCTGTGTTGCAGTGGTGTGGGTGTACCCCAACAACAGAATGGTATGGGTGTATACTGGTCATTAAAAATATGAATGCGAGTAGACCGCTGATTGGACAGCTCATCCTCCTCAGGAGGAAAAATGTGTTCTTAAAATGACCATCTCTGGTAAACACACACAATATCAAATAAAATCTATGTTTACTTGTCACATGCACAGGATACAGAATATGTAAAAGGTACAGTGAAATGGTTACTTGCATAGTGGAGTCTTTTGTTTAAACATGTTGCTAGCTGGCTAAACAATCAACCATAATTCCAACTCATACTATCTACCATGCACCATGCATGATTCTGCAGGTAGCTAAAGCTAACCAACTAGGTTCAATGTTAGCTAGCTATTAATAGTCTACAACTAGCAATGCAAATGGTTTCCTGAGATATGAATGCTATTACTGCACCGATCATACATATAACGTTAGCTAGCGAGCCAGCAAGCTAAAGTTTGCTAGCTAGCTAACGGTACACTTTAACTTGCAATGAAAACAACTAGCTGACAAAATTAGAAACATCTAATATCTGAAAATGTAGCTACTCTTCTCCGTACACATGGATGAACACTTCTCCCTCTCTGTCATGGATACCAAGGTTGCCATTAGTTTGTAGATGTAATCCGGAGAAAGGTGTTTTATACAACAGCATTCTGTGTTCTCTTTTCGACTCTCTCCGCAATCATATCTCTGCTTAAACCCGGCATTCCACTGATTTCAAAACTCGGTCAACTTCTTACATGACAACAATACTGAGGATCGACTTTTCTTCCCCTAACTGTCATCAGAAGACTCTATAATGTATGGTTCAGTGAACATTTTTACCCTAAATCAGAGATTTCCACACTGTCTGATTCATTTTCAGAGTCAGAGAGAGTCAGCATGGCACAATCGTCCTCCAGAAAGTAGTCCATCACAACTTTTTCCACTTGTCTTTGTCGATAATGCCTGTTAAATTCAGAGCAGCAATGTTGAGAGCAGATGCAACACTTTTTCAGTTCTTCATGATATCTTTAAAAAAAATCTGCTGAAGAAACTATTATCTACACATACTGAGCAGCACATGTTATAGACAGAAGCATTCTACATGGCAGACCAATCTGAACTGATCTTTTGGCATGTCCAGCCCATCCATTATCTCAGCCAATCATGGCTAGCGGGAAGGTTCCTGTATTTTTCCGTGGCTAAAACAACTAGGTTCGTATTTTAAAATAATTATTCTAATATAATGTTATTAAGGCACAAGCCAAAAAACGCATTTTGATGCAACATAAGCCTAGCTGCTTGAAACAGGTCACAATTGTGTCGAGTAGCAGGAAATTAGCTTTGAAGCTGCCAAATGTTCTCTCATCTTTATGGCAAAATGTGAAGAATAGCATGAGATGAGCTATAATACAACATATCTTTCTCTGTGATGCATGGCAAAATGTGTTCAAATGCAGGAAGTTAGCTGTTTTCCTAAAAACCAATCTGTTTTCCTTAAAAAAAGGTTATCCTTCCACTTATACTATGTTTTCAAAATAGCCCTCCATATATCCCTCAAGGGAGGCATAATACGTCATGTCAAACTGTGTAGAACTGCAGGAAATGTGTTTTAAAATGCTGCCATCCACTGTTTGTCCTCCCAATATTTACACCACAATTGTTCCCTTGAGTTGATGAGAATACTGTAATGGATGTAGATCTAATTACCACTGCTACCTTTATAACAACTCTGCCAAATACTAAATATATTACATTTCCAGCATGCATAATGTGTTTCTGCCTTAGATAGGCTCCAAAATAATATTGATACAACATTCATTTACATCGACCCTCGTACATCCAACTTTCATATTACCTTCTCCTTATTCATATCTTTAAGCACATGACAAGTACTCTTCTAGTTCTCTCTCCAGCTCAGAATGAACCCCAGATAAGGTGACAGTGAGTTGGGGTCTGTTGAATGAGATAAGATAAGAGGTGAGAAGGCAGTACATATATATAATACACACTGTTCTGCTGTGCTCTAGTGGTAAAGGTGAGCGTGTTAGACAAGATGTCATCTTGGAGGTGAGAGACAGACATTAGTAGTGATAGTAGAGCTGAAGGGTTTTATCTGGCTCTGTTGTGTAGGTCTGTCACCTCCTGCAGCAGAACCTTGGCTAAGTCTTCTTCAGTCCTAAAACAGTGGCCCACAGTCTGTCTCACTGGGAGATGTGCAACATGTTACCATCTGAACCGTCGTCCCCATAGTGACTCTGGACTGAACAGCAGGGACATGTCTGAGAGAGGGAGAGAGAGAGAGAGAGAGAGAGAGAGAGAGAGAGAGAGAGAGAGAGAGAGAGAGAGAGAGAGAGAGAGAGGGAGGGAGGGAGGGAGGGAGGGAGAGAGAGAGAGAGAGAGAGAGAGAGAGAGAGAGAGAGGGAGAGAGAGAGAGAGAGAGAGAGAGAGAGAGGGAGGGAGGAGGGAGGGAGGGAGGGAGGGAGGGAGGGAGGGAGGGAGAGAGAGAGAGAGAGAGAGAGAGAAATAAGTTGGGGAAATAGTTAAATACCTTGGTTCTGGAACAACATAGAGAACAAAATGTTCCAATTCTCAGGAAAAATAAATCATACAATATTCTGGGAGAATAAAGTGAATATTTTCCAGACTAGTGGTTCAAATGTTGAGGTGATTTGGTTTTAGACAAGCAAACTCAGCACATAAATATTAACATAAACAACACTAGTGAGATAAATGATTTGTGAATTAATCCAAAACAAACTTAAATTGTCAATTGATAATAGTCTGTATCAGTGTCTGTGTTTTGGGACCTCAGTATTAAAAGTGAAAGTGGGAGCCAGTGAAACTTTGACAGAGCCATATCTCCACTCATGCACTAAGGGAATGGACTTTAGAGGATTTAGAGTTCATTGTTTATATTGCTCCTTCTCACTCTCTGCCGTCCCTATCAACCCAACATAACCCAACTCAATCCTGCTTTAGTTCGAAACCACTGGCCAAGTCTGTGCTTCCCCAAAGTCTTAAACTCTCCATTTCTGACCCCCCCCCCCCCCCCCCCATTTGCAATAAGCTTTTATTATTTTGCATCTTTACAGCAATAACATGTTTTAGATACATTACTACATCATGTGCTGCTTCTCCAAGACCATCGACATATAGCTGTTAATGACAATTAAAGAGACTGTATTTCACATAGCTCTTTGTATCAGTGTATGTTTATTATAAACATTAGCAGTGTTGCCTCCCCCAGCCTCTGTTTTATGTGATTACAGTACCTCCTTCGTCACACTGTACAATAGGCTTTACAATAATGGACCATAAATGAATCCAGTGGCCAGACCAGCTAGCTGTAAATAGTAAGTAGTGATTGTTTACAGTACAGACATGTCTATGAGTGGGCTGGCTGCACAATTATCACACACAGCAGCACTCAATCCATTACAACAGCCACTTACTGTCTGTTCATCATACATGAACACTTTAATCTGTCACCAGGCTCACAATAACCCTTTCAGTTGGTATTGTATTCCTTATAGACACATGGTAATAGTAATAGAGTAATATACTGTAAATAGTTATTCTTTGAGGGTTTCTGAGGTGAGACTAGCAGGTGCATTGATTTATTTAGTTATTATTTAAACAGGCAAGTCAATTAAGAACAAATTCTTATTTACAATGAAGGCCTGGTAAGAGGCGAGGGGCAAGAGTGGCTGAATAAATAAAAGTAGAAGGGGTCCTGGCTCTAAGGCTTTATGTGAGGGTTCTAGCTGTCTGCCGTACCCTCTAAACAGCAGTGACGCTCTCTGTCTGTCTATGTCTCTGTCTGTCTATGTCTGTCTATGTCTGTCTATGTCTATCTCTGTCTCTCTCTCTGTCTATGTCTCTGTCTATGTCTGTCTATGTCTGTCTATGTCTCTGTCTGTCTATGTCTCTGTCTGTCTATGTCTCTGTCTGTCTATGTCTGTCTATGTCTGTCTATGTCTATCTCTGTCTCTCTCTCTGTCTATGTCTCTGTCTATGTCTGTCTATGTCTGTCTATGTCTCTGTCTGTCTATGTCTCTGTCTGTCTGTCTCTCTCTGTCTCTCTCTCTGTCTATGTCTCTGTCTGTCTGTCTCTCTCTGTCTATGTCTCTGTCTGTCTATGTCTCTCTCTCTGTCTATGTCTCTGTCTGTCTATGTCTATCTCTGTCTCTCTCTCTCTCTGTCTATGTCTCTCTCTGTCTGTCTCTCTCTCTGTCTGTCTCTGTCTTTCTCTGTCTAAGTCTCTGTCTGTCTATGTCTCCCTCTCTCTCTGTCTCTCTCTGTCTGTCTCTTTCTGCCTATGTCTCTGTCTCTCTCTCTCTCTCTCTGTCTGTCTGTCTGTCTCTTTCTGCCTATGTCTCTGTCTGTCTGTCTGTCTGTCTGTCTGTCTGTCTGTCTGTCTGTCTGTCTGTCTGTCTGTCTGTCTGTCTGTCTGTCTGTCTGTCTGTCTGTCTGTCTGTCTGTCTGTCTGTCTGTCTGTCTGTCTGTCTGTCTGTCTGTCTGTCTGTCTGTCTGTCTGTCTGTCTGTCTGTCTGTCTATGTCTATCTCTGTCTCTCTCTCTGTCTATGTCTCTGTCTATGTCTGTCTCTGTCTATGTCTCTGTCTCTGTCTGTCTCTGTTTCTCTCTGTCTATATCTCTCTCTGTCTCTGTCTCTTTAATCCCACTAGTCTAGAGCAGATGAGAAGGCCTTATTAAAGATTGATTTACTCCACTGTCTGTGCAGTCTGGGCTCAGGTTATCAGCGAGACCTGTCACACACACACACTCTTGCTTCACTTCATTATCTCTAATACTACTAGTAAATGTTTAGCGCTCGTGTGTGTCTCTCCTATGAAGCGCACACAGCTCTGAGTCTCAGTGATGTTAATAGGTTTTTAAATGTCAGGGAGAGTCAAGGAATGATAAAAGGGGATCTGTTATCCCATGTCCTCATGCTCACCATCATCGCAGAGCAGAGAGGGGTCCCTGTATGTGTATGTAACACAGGAGGTTGGTGGCACCTTCATTGGGGAGGAGGGCTCGTGGTAATGACTGGAGCAGAATGAGTGGAATGATATCAAATACATCAAACACATGTGTTTGATGCCATTCCATTCGCTCAAGCCATTATTATGAGCTGTCCTCCCCTCAGCAGTCCTGTGATGTGTGTGTGTGTGTGTGTGTGTGCGCGCGCGCGCATGTACGTGCGTGCATTCGTGCGTGTGTATGTGCAGGTGCGGCCCAACTTCCCGCAGCACTGATGACAACATGATTTATGCACCATTCAGATGAGGAGAGCGAGAGGAAGAGCGGGAGGAGAGAAAGAGGGAGGGATGAGAGAGGGAGGGAGGGATGAGTGAGGGAGGGAGAGAATACTGTCTTCTTTAATCATCCCTTCTGCTTTCTCACTGTAACTCTCTAAGAATCTGCTCTGGTCTTTGTGGATCTCACTATGTGGTTCTCCCAGCAGGCTTTCACCACCTTCATCTGCGGAGGGACTGTAAATGATTCCCTTCATTACGCCCTGTGTAAATCAAATCAAATCAAATGTATTTGTCACACACACACATGGTTAGCAGATGTTAATGCGAGTGTAGCGAAATGCTTGTGCTTCTAGTTCCAACCATGCAGTAATATCTAACCTAACAATTCCACAACAACTACCTTATACACACAAGTGTTAAGGACATAATACGAATATGTACATAAAAATATATAAATGAGTGATGGCCGAATGGTATAGGCAAGATGCAGTAGATGGTATAGAGTACAGTATATACATATGAGATGAGTAATGTAGGGTATGTAAACATTATATGAAGTGGCATTGTTTAAAGTGGCTAGTAATAGATTACATCAAGATGGCAAGATGCAGTAGATGGTATAGAGTACAGTATATACATATGAGGTGAGAAATGTAGGGTAAGTAAACATTATATAATATAAAGTGGCTCGTGATAAATTGATTACATCCATTTTTCCATTATTAAAGTGGCTGGAGTTTCTGTCAGTATGTTGGCAGCAGCCACTCAATGTTAGCGATGGCTGTTTAACAGTCTGATGGCCTTGAGATAGAAGCTGTTTTTCAGTCTCTCAGTCCCTGCTTTGATGCACCTGTACTGACCTCGCCTTCTGGATGATAGCGGTGTGAACAGGCAGTGGCTCGGGTGGCTGTTGTCCTTGATGATCTTTTTGGCCTGCATACACATGTGCACTCACACAGTAAGAAGAGTGGAGTCAACATTGTCATCTATGGCAGGAATCTGTTCCCTGGTGCCTCCATCAAATCAAATCAAATCAAATTGATTTATATAGCCCTTCGTACATCAGCTGATATCTCAAAGTGCTGTACAGAAACCCAGCCTAAAACCCCAAACAGCAAGCAATGCAGGTGTAGAAGCACGGTGGCTAGGAAAAACTCCCTAGAAAGGCCAATACCTAGGAAGAAACCTAGAGAGGAACCAGGCTATGTGGGGTGGCCAGTCCTCTTCTGGCTGTGCCGGGTGGAGATTATAACAGAACATGGCCAAGATGTTCAAATGTTCATAAATGATCAGCATGGTCGAATAATAATAAGGCAGAACAGTTGAAACTGGAGCAGCAGCACAGTCAGGTGGAAGTTGAAACTGGAGCAGCAGCATGGCCAGGTGGACTGGGGACAGCAAGGAGTTATCATGTCAGGTAGTCCTGGGGCATGGTCCTAGGGCTCAGGTCAGTTGAAACTGGAACAGCAGCATGGCCAGGTGGACTGGGGACAGCAAGGAGTCATCATGTCAGGTAGTCCTGGGGCATGGTCCTAGGGCTCAGGTCCTCCGAGAGAGAGAAAGAAAGAGAGAAGGAGAGAATTAGAGAACGCACACTTAGATTCACACAGGACACCGAATAGGACAGAGGAGATGTACACAGTACCGACAGAAGTCTAGGGTCTCTATTCAATCTGGATGGCTGAAGTGTTACAGACTACGCTATAGAAATGTAAAGGTAATTTCCCATTGAGACGACATATGAGAGACTGCATTGACCGTGAATGCAGTCTCCACTAACGCAGGAGCCTGCGCCTGGTTCCTCTCTAGGTTTCTTCCTAGGTTTTGGCCTTTCTAGGGAGTTTTTCCTAGCACCGTGCTTCTACACATGCATTGCTTGCTGTTTGGGGTTTTAGGCTGGGTTTCTGTACAGCACTTTGAGATATCAGCTGATGTACGAAGGGCTATATAAATACATTTGATTTGATTTTGATTTGAACATTGTCTTAAAATTTCAATCACTCTGTAACGCTGAACTTCTGCGATACGGATTGAATAGATCCCTAGGTCATCCTTAAGCTCTGTGGATAGACTGACTACTAAGGGTGAGAGATGGAGAAATAGAGAGGCTGTCCAGCACGCACGCAGACACACATATACACACATACGCACACACACACAACACACCCAAGAATTGGTTCTCATTGTGAGATGAAGAATCACTGTAGGGACAGTCACATTGTAAAATATCACTATGTAAATAAACAAGTGACACACACACAGTCTCTGAGGGGGAAAAGAGCTTCACAACCTGTTTACAGGGAAATCACTGTGGTAAATATCTCACTTTATTCTGTTTGTAGTATTTCTGGTTTTGTTTGTATTACTGTAAAACAAGTTCACCCAAACAACAGCCAATTATAGAAGAGATGCACTAAAACAGCAGTTTTCTGTGGTAACTGTTTGTTTACATTGTAAAGCTTTGTTATATCATATAGACTGTTCTTACACAGCTCTCTTTCTCTCCCTCCTCTCTTTCTCTCCTTCTCTTTCTCTCCCTCCCTCTCTTTCTCCCCCTCCTCTCTCTTTCTCCACCTCCCTCTCGATTTCTCTACTTCCTCTTTCTCCTCCCTCCCTCTCTCTTTCTCTCCCTCCTCTCTTTCTCTCCTTCTCTTTCTCTCTCCTCCTCTCTTTCTCCCTCCTCCCTCTCTTTCTACTATACCTCCTCTTTCCTCTCCCTCCTCACCTCGCTCTTTCTCTCCCGCGGCCTCGTCTCTTTCGCTCCCTCCTCTTCTTTCTCCCCTCCCTCTCTCGTATCTCGCCTCCTCTTCTGTCTCCCCTCCCTATCTCTTTCCTCTACCATCCTCTTTCTCACTCCTCCCTCTTCGCTTTCTCCTCCCTCCCTCTCTCTTTCTCCTTCCCTCCCGCTCTCTTTCTCTTCCCTTCCCTCTTCTCTTCTTCTCTCCCTTCATCTCCTCGTCTCTTCTCTCATCTCCCTCCTCTCTCTTCTCTCCCTCCCCGCTCTCTTTCTCTCTACCCCTCCCTCTCTCTTCTCTAACCTCCTCTTTCGCAGATTTCTCCTCTCTCATCCCTCCGTCCCTCCCTCCCTCCTCCCTCCCTCCCTTCCTCCCTCTCCGTCCTCCACTCCTTCCCTCCCTCCCTCCCTTCCCTCCCTCCTCACCCTCTCCTCTTTCTCTCCCTCCCTCTCATTTTCTCTCCTCTCCCTGGCCGCCCGCTCGCTTCGCTCTCCCTCCTCTTTCTTTCTTTCTCTCCCTCCCTCCCTCCCTCTCCCTCCTCTTTCTCTCCCTCCCTCTTTCTTTTCTCTCCCTCCCTCTCTCTTTCCTACTCCTCCCCCGGTCCCTCCTCCCTCTCCCTCTCTTTCCTCCCTCCCTCTTCTTTCTTCTTCCTCTCCTCCCTCTCTCTTTTCTCTCCCTCCCCTCCCTCCCTTCTCCCTCTCTTGCTCTCCCTCCCTCCCTCTCCCTTCTCCCTCTCTTTCTCTCCCTCCCTCCCTCTCCCTCTTCTCCTCTCCGCCTCCCTCTTCTTTCTTTCTCTCCCTCCCTCCTCTCCCTCTCTTTCTCTCCCTCCCTCGCCCTCTCCCCTCTCTTATCTTCCTCCATTCTCCCTCCCTCGCTCTTCTCGTTCTCCCTCCCTCTAGATTTCTCTCCCTCCTCTCCCCTCCCTCTCTCTTTCTCTCCCTCACCTCTCTCTTTCCCTCCTCCCTCTAGATTTCTCTCCCTCCCTCTCCTCCCTCTCCTTCTCTCTTCTCTCCCTCCCTCTCTCTTTCTCTCCCTCCCCTCTAGATTTCTCTCCCTCCCTCTCTTCTTTCTCTCCCTCCCTCTCCCTTTCCCCCCTCCCTTTCTTTTATATCCACTGCCTCTCTTCCCTTTAGCATGCTCTCTCACTGTAGTTGTTAATTGATACATTCTCTTTCACAATGCTTATTATTATGCTTACTGGGAAACACACACACACACACACACTCACTCAATATAAATCACAACCTGTCTCATACTGCTGCTTACACAAATGTAGACTATATTATGATATTATATTGCTGGCTAATTTACTAGCTTCTAGTTCTATTAGCCTTCTTTACACACAGGTTGTGGTCTCCTGCCAGTAACTCCATTAGGTCCATTTTCCACTGTTGTTGTGTGATCAAACACACAGTAGTAACGGGAGAGTACAGAGTTAGACAAGAGGGAGCTTCACACACTGCTGGACACCAAATATACAGTTTTTCTATAATCATAATGTGATTATACTTTCTAAACTAGTTTAGCATCTGCAGTGTGTCTTTCATGGTGTGCATGGAGAGTCCTAGACCTGATCAAAGCTAGTGTGTGAGTGAGGACATCATGTGAGGAGCTAGACGCTGTTGAGTGGGACTTCAATTGAGAGCTAACCTTGTATTCTATGATAACCTATTTCTTAGGGTTGAACCAGGATGTGGACATGAAGCTAGTGTTATGGTTATGGTAGATTTAGGGTTGAACCAGGATGTGGACATGAAGCTAGTGTTATGGTTATGGTAGATTTAGGGTTGAACCAGGATTGGACATGAAGCTAGTGTTATGGTTATGGTAGATTTAGGGTTGAACCAGGATGTGGACATGAAGCTAGTGTTATGGTTATGGTAGATTTAAGGTTGAACCAGGATGTGGACATGAAGCTAGTGTTATGGTTATGGTAGATTTAGGGTTGAACCAGGATGTGGACATGAAGCTAGTGTTATGGTTATGGTAGATTTAGGGTTGAACCAGGATGTGGACATAAAGCTAGTGTTATGGTTATGGTAGATTTAGGGTTGAACCAGGATGTGGACATGAAGCTAGTGTTATGGTTATGATAGATTTAGGGTTGGGGCTTAGGCTATGGTTGGGTTGATCCTCTCTTTTGTATTAATTCAAATGTTCCATCCAAAGTAATTATAGATCGAGTTCTCTGAATCAAGAGCGATTCATCACCTTACCCTACTCAAATCTATCAGTTTACCCAACTGAAAGTTAAGGCTTCGAAACACCAAAATCAGAGCCACCAAACATCAAATCTTTATCTGTACCTCTAACACACATACAGCCCCTGTCTCCAGTGCTGAAGCTGTGTGTAAAGCTAAGTAAGTGGTACACAGAGCTATGTGTCATCTACCCTGGCTCAATTACAACCTCTGTTTCACCACTCCACCTATCTGGCCACACTGAATCAAAAAAATAAACACACACACACACACGCGCTCACACACACGCGCGCACACCACACACACACACACACACACACACACACACACACACACACACACACACACACACACACACACACACACACACACACACACACACACACACACACACACACACACACACCACACACACACACACACACACACACCACCAGCGCATCTCTTCTCCCCTGGCAGCCCTAACCAGACACATTATATCTGTCTTGCGGCTATCTGGCCATGACAGATGTATTCATGTAATCGTTTTGATAGTTATTGATCCTCACGGCAGAGCAACTTAAACAGAGGAGAAAAATTTGCTTTTAGAAGCAACATGGCTGCTGAGAGAGAGAGAGTGTAATGGGATGGCTGACTAGGGAACAAGTGACGGGAATGATGGAGAGAAAGAAAAATTAAGAGGGAATTAGAGCGAGGGAGAGCGCAAGAGAGGGTTAAAGAGAGGCATGGATGGAGGGAGATAGAAAGAGAGAGAGCAGGATGGTTTTAAAAAAAGGTTGGTACCACAACAGACAGGAGAGAGAGAAAGGTCGACAATGACACTGTGAGCTAAAACAGAATAGAAAATAAAAGTCTGCAAGAAAAGCTGATTAGATACTGTAGGAGAAGATAAAGTAATGACACTGTAGGAGAAGATAAAGTAATGATACTGTAGGAGAAGATAAAGTAGTGATACTGTAGGAGAAGATAAAGTAGTTATACTGTAGGAGAAGATAAAGTAATTATACTGTAGGAGAAGATAAAGTAGTGATACTGTAGGAGAAGATAAAGTAGTGATACTGTAGAATATAAAGTAATTATACTGTAGGAGAAGATAAAGTAGTGATACTGTAGGAGAAGATAAAGTAGTGATACTGTAGGAGAAGATAAAGTAGTGATACTGTAGAAGATAAAGTAGTGATACTGTAGAAGATAAAAGTAGTGATACTGTAGGAGAAGATAAAGTAGTGATACTTTAGAAGATAAAGTATTGATACTGTAGGAGAAGATAAAGTAGTGATACTGTATGAGAAGATAAAGAATGATACTGTAGGAGCAGATAAAGTAGTGATACTGTAGAAGATAAAGTAGTGATACTGTAGAAGATAAAGTAGTGATACTGTAGAAGATAAAGTAGTGATACTGTAGGAGAAGATAAAGTAGTGATACCGTATAAGATAAAGTTGTGATACTATAGGAGAAGATAAAGTAGTGATACCGTATAAGATAAAGTAGTGATACTGTAGGAGATAAAGTAGGAGAAGATAAAGTAGTGATACTGTAGGAGATAAAGTAGGAGAAGATAAAGTAGTGATACTGTAGAAGATAAAGTAGTGATACTATAGGAGAAAGATAAAGTAGTGATACTGTAGGAGAAGATAAAGTATTGATACTGTAGGAGAAGATAAAGTAGTGATACTGTAGAAGATAAAGTAGTGATACTGTAGAAGATAAAGTAGTGATACTGTAGGAGAAGATAAAGTAGTGATACTGTAGGAGAAGATAAAGTAGTGATACTGTAGGAGAAGATAAAGTAGTGATACTGTAGAAGATAAAGTAGTGAAACTGTAGGAGAAGATAAAGTAGTGATACTGTAGGAGAAGATAAAGCAGTGATACTGTAGGAAAATATAACGTAGTGATATTGTAGGAGAAGATAAAGTAGTGATACTGTAGGAGAAGATAAAGTAGTGATACTGTATAAGATAAAGTAGTGAAACTGTAGGAGAAGATAAAGTAGTGATACTGTAGGAGAAGATAATGATACTGAAGGACAGTGGTTTCCAACCAGGGTACTAGGAACCCTGGGGTACTTGGCCTAAAGTACTGATACTGTGGTAGAAGGGGTAAAGTACTGATAATGTGGTAGAAGGGGTAAAGTACTGATACTGTGGTAGAAGGGGTAAAGTACTGATACTGTGGTAGAAGGGGTAAAGTACTGATACTGTGGTAGAAGGGGAAACATACTGATACTGTGGTAGAGGGGGTAAAGTACTGATACTGTTGTAGAAGGGGTAACGTACTGATACTGTAGGAGAATATAAAGAGGTAGAGAATATTTTTTAAGGTACAGTAGTAAAGGAAGAAATCTAAACCATAACCCCTTGAATTCCTTTGATATAAATCACGTACAGCACACACACACACACGAACACACACGAACACACACACACACACACACACACACACACACACACACACACACACACACACACACACACACACACACACACACACACACACACACACACAACTTAAGTGTCTTTTCTCCCCCCATTTGACCTGTGCTTGTCTCAATGTGTGTGTGTGTGTGTGTGTGTGTGTGTGTGTGTGTGTGTGGTGTGTGTGTGTGTGTGTGTGTGTGTGTGTGTGTGTGTGTGTGTGTGTGTGCGTGCGTGCGTGCGTGTGTGCGTGCGTGCGTGTGTGTGTGTGTGTGTGACCTTGGCTTGGCCCGCTGGTAATGTGGAGTGTGGGAGAGAGGGTGTGTGAGCAGCCAAGCGTACTCCTCCAGATTAGAAGGCTTTATTACTGCCACCGACCACAGACCCCTTCAAATCCTCTTATTTCATTTTACCTCCCGCTACGTCTCCCTCTCTCTCTAACACACACACTTCCTTCTGCGTTCCCACTCACTTTTATTCTTGAACACACTTCTACCTCACATCTCTCTCTTTCACACCGCTGTCTCCCTCTACCAATACACTCTCTCTTCTGTCCTGTTCACAACCACTTCCTTTCCCCTTCCTCTTTCACTAACTTGTTCTCCTTTCTCTCCCTCAGGTTTATTGGCTTTCTGCCATCTTTCCTATTCTCTCATTCCACCTTTCCTCATTCTCTGTTTGTCTTCCTCAACCTTTTGCCAAGTCCTTTCTTTTGCAGTACCATCTCTTTCTTCCCTCTCTCCCTCCCCTTCTATCTTCCTCTCCTCCCCTCTCCCACCCTTCTATCTTCCTCTCCCCTCTCCCTCCCCTTCTATCTTCCTCTCTCCCCTCTCCCTTTCCCTTCTATCTTCCTCTCCCCTCTCCCCACCCCTTCTATCTTCCTCTCTCCCCTCTCCCACCCTTCTCTCTTACTCTCTCCCCTCTCCCTCCCCTTCTATCTTCCTCTCTCC
>NC_034195.2:32319505-32354505 GCF_002021735.2 Oncorhynchus kisutch
CTATCTTCCCCTTCTATCTTCCTCTCTCCCCTCTCCCACCCCTCTCCCCTCTCCCACCCCTTCTCTCTTACTCTCTCCCCTCTCCCTCCCCTTCTATCTTCCTCTCTCCCCTCTCCCACCCCTTCTCTCTTCCTCTCTCCCTCTCCCAACCCCTTTCTCTCTACTCTCTCCCCTCTCCCCCTTCTCTCTTCCTCTCTCCCTCCCACCCCTTCTTCTCCTCTCTCCCGCTCCCCACCCTTCTATTCTCCTCTCCCCCTCCTCCCTTCCCGCTCTTCCTCTCTCCCCTCTTCCACCCTTCTATCTTCCTCTCCCCCTCTCCCTCCCTTCTATCTTCCTCTCTCCCCTCCCTCCCCTCCCTTCTATCTTCCTCTCTCCCCTCTCCCACCCCTTCTATCTTCCTCTCTCCCCTCTCCCACCCTTCTATCTTCCTCTCCCCCCTCTCCCACCCCCTTATCTCTGACTCTTCTCCCCTCTCCCCCCTTCTATCTTCCTCTCTCCCCTCTCCACCCCTTCTCTCTTCCTCTCTCCCCTCCCCCTCCCTTCTATCTTCCTCTCTCCCCTCCCCTCCCTTCTATCTTCCTCTCTCCCCTCTCCCTACCCCTTCTATCTTCCTCTCTCCTCTCTCTCACCCCTTCTATCTTCCTCTCCCCCCCTCTCCCACCCCTTATCTCTGACTCTCTCCCCTCTCCCCCCTTCTATCTTCCTCTCTCCCCTCTCCCACCCCTTCTATCTTCCTCTCCCCCCTCTCCCTCCCTTCCTCACTCTCTTCAGTGAGATGAATCTGTAGACAGGGCCTAATAATTGTACTTCAGCCCAAGTGCACATTTTTCTTTGTGTTTGAAAGCCGTGACAAGCAGGAGTTATTTCTCTCTCCACCTCCCTCTACTCTCTTTCTCTCTTTCTATACTTCCACCCTCTTTTCTGTCTCTCTCTCTCTCCCTCTACTCTATTTCTCTCTTTCTATACTTCCACCCTCTTTTCTGTCTCTCTCTATCTCCCCTATCCCACCACTCTCTCTTTTTCTCTCTCTCACTCTTTCTCCTACAAAGGGCTGAATAGAATAACTGGTGGTTTGCAAGGTCACGCTGTCTAGTGAGACACACAGGGGGTTTCTACAGGAGCCATGTCCTCCCAGGTGCCATGTTCAGCCTCAGATATAAAGAGACAGAGGAAGTTTTGGATAGCATACAGCAATATAGCTAGGTGGAAATAATGTAGCTAGGTGGAAATAATGTAGCTAGGTGGAAATAATGTAGCTAGGTGGAAATAATGTAGCAAGGTGGAAATAATGTAGCTAGGTGCAAATAATGTAGCTAGGTGGAAATAATGTAGCTAGGTGCAAATAATGTAGCTAGGTGGAAATAATGTAGCAAGGTGGAAATAATGTAGCTAGGTGCAAATAATGTAGCAAGGTGGAAATAATGTAGCAAGGTGGAAATAATGTAGCTAGGTGGAAATAATGTAGCTAGGGAGAAATAATGTAGCTAGGGAGAAATAATATAGCTAGGGGGAAATAATGTAGCTAGGGAGAAATAATGTAGCTAGGGAGAAATAATGTAGCTAGGGAGAAATAATGTAGCTAGGGAGAAATAATGTAGGTAGGGGGAAATAATGTAGCTAGGGTGAAATAATGTAGCTGGGGAGAAATAAGGTAGCTAGGGAGAAATAATGTAGCTAGGGGGAAATAATGTAGCTGGGGAGAAATAATGTAGCTAGGGGGAAATAATGTAGCTAGGGAGAAATAATGTAGCTAGGGTGAAATAATGTAGCTGGGGAGAAATAAGGTAGCTAGGGAGAAATAATGTAGCTAGGGAGAAATAATATAGCTGGGGAGAAATAATGTAGCTAGGTGGAAATAATGTAGCTAGGTGGAAATAATGTAGCTAGGGAGAAATAATGTAGCTAGGGAGAAATAATGTAGCTAGGGGGAAATAATGTAGCTAGGGAGAAATAATGTAGCTAGGGTGAAATAATGTAGCTGGGGAGAAATAAGGTAGCTAGGGAGAAATAATGTAGCTAGGTGCAAATAATGTAGCTAGGTGGAAATAATGTAGCAAGGTGGAAATAATGTAGCTAGGTGGAAATAATGTAGCTAGGGAGAAATAATGTAGCTAGGGAGAAATAATATAGCTAGGGGGAAATAATGTAGCTAGGGAGAAATAATGTAGCTAGGGAGAAATAATGTAGCTAGGGAGAAATAATGTAGCTAGGGAGAAATAATGTAGGTAGGGGGAAATAATGTAGCTAGGGTGAAATAATGTAGCTGGGGAGAAATAAGGTAGCTAGGGAGAAATAATGTAGCTAGGGGGAAATAATGTAGCTGGGGAGAAATAATGTAGCTAGGGGGAAATAATGTAGCTAGGGAGAAATAATGTAGCTAGGGTGAAATAATGTAGCTGGGGAGAAATAAGGTAGCTAGGGAGAAATAATGTAGCTAGGGAGAAATAATATAGCTGGGGAGAAATAATGTAGCTAGGGGGAAATAATGTAGCTAGGGAGAAATAATGTAGCTAGGGTGAAATAATGTAGCTGGGGAGAAATAATGTAGCTAGGGAGAAATAATGTAGCTAGGGAGAAATAATATAGCTAGGGAGAAATAATATAGCTAGGGAGAAATAATGTAGCTAGGGGGAAATAATGTAGCTAGGGAGAAAAAATGTAGCTAGGGAGAAATAATATAGCTAGGGAGAAAGAATGTAGCTAGGGGGAAATAATGTAGCTAGGGAGAAATAATGTAGCTAGGGAGAAATAATGTAGCTAGGGAGAAATAATATAGCTAGGGAGAAATAATATAGCTAGGGAGAAATAATGTAGCTAGGGGGAAATAATGTAGCTAGGGAGAAATAATGTAGCTAGGGAGAAATAATGTAGCTAGGGAGAAATAATATAGCTAGGGAGAAATAATGTAGCTAGGGGGAAATAATGTAGCTAGGGAGAAATAATGTAGCTAGGGGGAAATAATGTAGCTAGGGAGAAATAATGTAGCTAGGGAGAAATAATATAGCTAGGGGGAAATAATGTAGCTAGGGAGAAATAATGTAGCTAGGGGGAAATAATGTAGCTAGGGAGAAATAATGTAGCTACGGAGAAATAATGTAGCTAAGGGGAAATAATGTAGCTAGGGAGAAATAATTTAACTATCGAGAAATAATATAGCTAGGGAGAAATAATGTAGCTAGGTGGAAATAATGTAGCTAGGGGGAAATAATGTAGCTAGGGAGAAAGAAGGTAGCTAGGTGGAAAGAATGTAGCTGGAGAGAAATAATGTAGCTAGGTGGAAATAATATAGCTAGGGAGAAATAATGTAGCTAGGGAGAAATAATTTAGCTACGGAGAAATAATGTAGCTAGGGAGAAATAATGTAGCTAGGGAGAAATAATGTAGCTAGGAAGAAATAATGTAGCTAGGTGGAAATAATGTAGCTGGGGAGAAATAAGGTAGCTAGGTGGAAATAATGTAGATAGGGGGAAATAATGTAGCTAGGGAGAAATAATGTAGCTAGGGAGAAATAATGTAGCTAGGGAGAAATAATGTAGCTAGGGAGAAATAATATAGCTAGGGAGAAATAATATAGCTAGGGAGAAATAATGTAGCTAGGGGGAAATAATGTAGCTAGGGAGAAATAATGTAGCTAGGGAGAAATAATATAGCTAGGGAGAAAGAATGTAGCCAGGGGGAAATAATGTAGCTAGGGAGAAATAATGTAGCTAGGGAGAAATAATGTAGCTAGGGAGAAATAATATAGCTAGGGAGAAATAATATAGCTAGGGAGAAATAATGTAGCTAGGGGGAAATAATGTAGCTAGGGAGAAATAATGTAGCTAGGGAGAAATAATGTAGCTAGGGAGAAATAATATAGCTAGTGAGAAATAATGTAGCTAGGGGGAAATAATGTAGCTAGGGAGAAATAATGTAGCTAGGGGGAAATAATGTAGCTAGGGAGAAATAATGTAGCTAGGGAGAAATAATATAGCTAGGGGGAAATAATGTAGCTAGGGAGAAATAATGTAGCTAGGGGGAAATAATGTAGCTAGGGAGAAATAATGTAGCTACGGAGAAATAATGTAGCTAAGGGGAAATAATGTAGCTAGGGAGAAATAATTTAACTAGGGAGAAATAATATAGCTAGGGAGAAATAATGTAGCTAGGTGGAAATAATGTAGCTAGGGGGAAATAATGTAGCTAGGGAGAAAGAAGGTAGCTAGGTGGAAAGAATGTAGCTGGAGAGAAATAATGTAGCTAGGTGGAAATAATATAGCTAGGGAGAAATAATGTAGCTAGGGAGAAATAATTTAGCTACGGAGAAATAATGTAGCTAGGGAGAAATAATGTAGCTAGGGAGAAATAATGTAGCTAGGAAGAAACAATGTAGCTAGGTGGAAATAATGTAGCTGGGGAGAAATAAGGTAGCTAGGTGGAAATAATGTAGATAGGGGGAAATAATGTAGCTAGGGAGAAATAATGTAGCTAGTGAGAAATAATGTAGCTGGGGAGAAATAAGGTAGCTAGGTGGAAATAATGTAGCAAGGGAGAAATAATGTAGCTGGGGAGAATAAGGTAGCTAGGGGGAAATAATGTAGCTAGGGCGAAATAATGTAGCTGGGGAGAAATAATGTAGCTAGGGAGAAATAATGTAGCTGGGGAGAAATAAGGTAGCTAGGTGGAAATAATGTAGCAAGGGAGAAATAATGTAGCTGGGGAGAATAAGGTAGCTAGGGGGAAATAATGTAGCTAGGGCGAAATAATGTAGCTGGGGAGAAATAAGGTAGCTAGGGAGAAATAATGTAGCTAGGGAGAAATAATGTAGCTAGGGAGAAATAACGTAGCTAGGGAGAAATAATGTAGCTAGGGTGAAATAATGTAGCTAGGGAGAAATAAGGTAGCTAGGGGGAAATAATGTAGCTAGGGAGAAATAATGTAGCTAGGGATAAATAACGTAGCTAGGGAGAAATAATGTAGCTAGGTAGAAATAACGTAGCTAGGGAGAAATAACGTAGCTAGGGAGAAATCATGTAGCTAGGGAGAAATCATGTAGCTAGGGAGAAATAATATAGCTAGGGAGAAATAATGTAGCTAGGGAGAAATAATGTACCTAGGGAGAAATAACGTAGCTAGGGAAAAAATAACGTAGCTAGGGAGAAATAACGTAGTTAGGGAGAAATAACGTAGCTCGGGAGAAATAACGTAGCGGGGAGAAATAATGTAGCTAGGGTGAAATAATGTAGCTAGGGAGAAATAAGGTAGCTAGGGAGAAATAATGTAGCTAGGGAGAAATAATGTAGCTAGGGAGAAATAACGTAGCTAGGGAGAAATAATGTAGCTAGGGAGAAATAACGTAGCTAGGGAGAAATAACGTAGCTAGGGCGAAATCATGTAGCTAGGGACAAATAATGTAGCTGGGGAGAAATAATGTAGCTAGGGGTAAATAACGTAGCTAGGGAGAAATAATGTAGCTAGGGAGAAATAAGGTAGCTATGGAGAAATAAGGTAGCTAGGGAGAAAGAATATAGCTAGGGATAAATAACGTAGCTAGGGAGAAATAAAGTAGCTATGGAGAAATAATGTAGCAAGGGAGAAATAAGGTAGCTAGGGAGAAATAACGTAGCTAGGGAGAAATAATGTAGCTAGGGAGAAATAATGTAGCTAGGGAGAAATAACGTAGCTAGGGTGAAATAATGTAGCTAGGGAGAAATAATGTAGCTAGGGAGAAATAATGTAGCTAGGGAGAAATAATGTAGCTAGGGAGAAATAAGGTAGATAGGGAGAAATAATGTAGCTGGGGAGAAATTAGGTAGCTAGGTGGAAATAATATAGCTAGGGAGAAATAATGTATCTAGGGAGAAATAATGTAGCTAGGTGGAAATAATGTAGCTAGAGAGAAATAATGTAGCTAGGGAGAAATAATGTATCTAGGGAGAAATAATATATCTAGGGAGAAATAATGTAGCTAGGGAGAAATAATATATCTAGGGAGAAGTAATGTAGCTGGGGAGAAATAAGGTAGCTAGGTGGAAATAATGTAGCTAGTTGGTTCTCTCGGAGCTTGAGTAAGGAAGTGTTCTCTGATTAGTTTTTATTTGAAACTCAGCAAAAAATAAATAAACGTCCTCTCAGTCAACTGCGTTTATTTTCAGCAAACTTATCATGTGTAAATATTTGTATGAACAAAACAAGATTCAACAACTGAGACATAAACTGAACAAGTTCCACAGAAATGTGACTAACAGAAATGGAATAATGTGTCCCTGAACAAAGGGGGGGTCAAAATCTCTGGGAGTAATGGCTATAGCTCTCACCCTCGGATCCAACAGGTCCCAGACGTGCTCAATGGGATTGAGATCCGGGCTCTTCGCTGGCCATGGCAGAACAATGACATTCCTGTCTTGCAGGAAATCAGGTACAGAATGAACAGTATGGCTGGTGGCATTGTCATGCTGGAGGGTCATGTCAGGATGAGCCTGCGGGAAGGGTACCACATGAGGGAGGAGGATGGCTTCCCTGTAACGCACAGCGTTGTTGCAATGACAACAAGCTCAGTCCGATGATGCTGTGACACACCGCCCCAGACCATGACGGACCCTCCACCTCCAAATTGATCCCGCTCCAGAGTACAGGCCTCGGTGTAACACTCATTCCTTCGACGATAAACGCGAATCCGACCATCACCCCTGGTGAGACAAAACCGCGACTCGTCAGTGAAGAGCACTTTTTGCCAGTCCTGTCTGGTCCAGCGACGGTGGGTTTGTGCCTATAGGCAACGTTGTTGCCGGTAAAGTCTGGTGAGGACCTGCCTTACAACAGGCCTACAAGCCCTCAGTCCTGCCTCTCAGCCTATTGTGGACAGTCTGAGCACTGATGGAGGGATTGTGCTTTCCTGGTGTAACTCGGGCAGTTGTTGTTGCCATCCTGTACCTGTCCCGCAGGTGTGATGTTCGTATGTACCGGTCCTGTGCAGGTGTTGTTACATGTGGTCTGCCACTGCGAGGACGATCAGCTGCCCGTCCTGTCTCCCTGTAGCGCTATCTTAGGCATCTCACAGTACGGACATTGCAATTTATTGCCCTGGCCACATCTGCAGACCTCATGCCTCCTTGCAGCATGCCTATGGCACGTTCACGCAGATGAGCAGGGATCCTGGGCATCTTTCTTTTAGTGTTCTAAGTTTTCATAAACATGACCTTAATTGCCTACCGTCTGTAAGCTGTTAATGTCTTAACGACCGTTCCACAGGTGAATGTTCATGAATTGTTTATGGTTCATTGAACAAGCATGGGAAACAGTGTTTAAACCCTTTACAATGAAGATCTGTGAAGTTATTTGGATATTTACGAATTATCTTTGAAAGACAGGGTCCTGAAAAAGGGACGTTTATTTTTTTCTGAGTTTATGTGTTATCCAAGGGAACGTTAACTACAGGCCAAGCATTTGCATCTCAGAATTATTTTTAGGTATGGGTTTTTTGGTCTCAGTATATTGAATGTTTACATGTTCATTTCTATAGAATATTCTCCAGCCTCAAATACATACACTGCCACATAGCAGTGTTAGACGCAGCCTGTACAAGGAGTGCCAGAACACCCTGGGACTAAACATATGGGCTCCTCTAGAATATTCTCACCAACCTCAATCTCACACATATGTGCGCATGCTCACACACAAACACACACACATACACACACAAACACACACACATACACACAAACACACACACATACACACACAAACACACACACACATACACAAACACACACACATACACACACACATACACACACACACACACACACACACTCTTTCCTCCCTTTCTTTTGCATGGGGCAAAAAAAATAGATTTCAAAGGTATTACATGGTGAAGCTGATCATTGAGTCGACATTGAATTGGCAGACAGTCTGTGTAACTGTTTGGTCTGAGCCTGGTTAAGGTGATGATGTGCTGTTCCACCACAGGTATTTACATGTCAGATAGAGAAGCAGCCGACACAGCTACAGGGGACAGTCCCACTGCAGTGAACACCAACGCCAACGGCCACACACACACACATAGATACACCACACACACAAACACAGCCACAAGCGCTCACACGCATGCACACAGGCAGACGGTTTCGGGCCACACCCCACCCCAATGCGCGCACACACACACACACACACACACACACACACACACACACACACACACACACACACACACACACACACACACACACACACACACAGAGAGCTAACACTATAGTGACTGAGTAAAGGTGCAGCATGTAAAGGTACAGATGGCAGGAGGAATACAGACAAACAGATACCAGTCTGTTAGCATGAATAACACTGTTTAACCACCTTCACAATTCAACATAGAATCATATTGATATTTTAATTAAGATTGTAAATGACATCCTATCTTATTTTAAACACTACATGAGTGAAATGAATGGTTTTGTCCAATAAGCACTTTAACACCAACTCATATTTTCTGGAATATCTCAGCCACAGCAAGCCTCTGTATTTAGTTGGCAACAACTTCATTGACTTCATTACAACAGCACTTAATGAATATTGATTAGTCGTTTAAATCACATCCTAAAGAGAAAGAGAGAGAACGAGTGTGTGTGTGTGTGTGTGAGAGAGAGAGCGCAAGAGAGAGTTTATAGCCTGGTGTAGTCAGAAGGTACAGTATATTTCCTCAGTAGATATGTATTGAGTTAGTCTAGTCCATGGAGGACTTTAGCATTGATTGTGATAATTAAATATATCCGCTCCAAATGGCAGCATTCCAACTATCAAGACTACCAATATCAGCAACACAAACATCCTCAAATCAATCCACCTATAATTATACATAATTATACACTGAGAAGGGAAATTAATCTTATGGCAAAAAATATTTGATAAATTCACATATATACATGTTTCAATTACAAATCAGGATCACCACAAAGAGACATACAGTTGAAGTCGGAAGTTTATTCATCCCATTCCCAGTGGGTCAGAAGTTTACATAGACTCAATTATTATTTAGTAGCATTGCCTTTAAATTGTTTAACTTGGGTCAAACGTTTCGGGTAGCCTTGCACAAGCTTCCCACAATAAGTTGGGTGAATTTTGTCCCATTCCTCCCGACAGAGCTGGTGTAACTGAGTCAGGTTTGTAGGCCTCCTTGCTCGCACGCGCTTTTTCAGTTCTGCCCACAAATGTTCTATGGGATTGAGGTCAGGGGTTTGTGATGGCCACTCCAATACCTTGACTTTGTTGTCCTTAAGCCATTTTGCCACAACTTTGGAAGTATGCTTTGGGTCATTGTCTATTTGGAAGACCCATTTGCGACCAAGCTTTAACTTCCTGACTGATGTCTTGAGATGTTGCTTCAATATATCCACATCATTTTCCATCCTCCATGATGCCATCTATTTTGTGAAGTGCATCAGTCCCTCCTGCAGCAAAGCATCCCCACAACATGATGCTGCACTGTTGGGATTGTGTTCTTCGGCTTGGAAGCCTCCCCCTTTTCCCTCCAAACATAGCAATGGTCATTATGGCCAAGCAGTTCTATTTTTGTTTCATCAGACTAGAGGACATTTCTCCAAAAAGTACGATCTTTGTCCCCATGTCCAGAACGTGTCTCCTTCCTGAGCGGTATGACAGCTGCATAGTCCCCTGGTGTTTATACTTGCGTACTATTGTTTGTACAGATGAACGTGGTACCTTCAGGCGTTTGGAAATTGCTCACAAGGATGAACCAGACTTGTGGAGGTCTACAATTTATTTTCTGAGGTCTTGGCTGCTTTCTTTTGATTTTTCCATTATGTCAAGCAAAGAGGCAGTACGTTTGAATGTAGGCCTTGAAATACATCCACACGTACACCTCTAATTGACTCAAATTATGTCAATTAGCCTATCAGAAGCTTCTAAAGCCACGACATCATTTTCTGGAATTTTCCAAGCTGTTTAAAGGCACAGTCAACTTAGTGTATGTAAACTTCTGACCCACTGGAATTCTGATACAGTGAATTATAATTTAAATAAACTGTAAACAATTGTTGGAAAAATTACTTGTGTCATGCACAAAGTAGATGTCCTAACCGACTTCCCAAAACTAAAGTTTGTTAACAAGACATTTGTGTAGTGGTTGAAAAACTAGTTTTAATGACTCCAACCTAAGTTTATGTAAACTTCCGACTTCAACTGTATATGTAGGGATGGAGGGAGAGGTAGAGAGAGAAGAGAGGTAGAGAGGAGAGGGAGAGGTAGAGAGAGGAGAGGGAGAGGTAGAGAGAGAGGAGAAGGAGGAAGAGAGAGGTAGAGAGATAGTAGAGAGACAGAGAGGGAGGAGAGAGGTAGAGAGAGAGGAGAAGGAGGAAGAGAGAGGTAGAGAGATAGTAGAGAGACAGAGAGGGAGGAGAGAGAGGTAGAGAGACAGAGAGGGAGGAGAGAGAGGTAGAGAGATGTAGAGAGACAGAGAGGGAGGAGAGAGAGATAGTAGAGAGACAGAGGGAGGAGAGAGAGGTAGAGAGATAGTAGAGAGACAGAGAGGGAGGAGAGAGAGAGGTAGAGAGATAGTAGAGAGACAGAGAGGGAGGAGAGAGAGGTAGAGAGATAGTAGAGAGACAGAGAGGGAGGAGAGAGAGAGGTAGATAGATAGTAGAGAGATAGAGAGGGAGGAGAGAGAGAGGTAGAGAGATAGTAGAGAGACAGAGAGGGAGGATAGAGAGAGGTAGATAGATATTAGAGAGACAGAGAGGGAGGAGAGAGAGGTAGAGAGATAGTAGAGAGACAGAGAGGGAGGAGAGAGAGAGGTAGAGAGATAGTAGAGAGACAGAGAGGAAGGAGAGAGAGATAGTAGAGAGACAGAGAGGGAGGAGAGAGAGAGGTAGATAGATAGTAGAGAGACAGAGAGGGAGGAGAGAGAGAGGTAGAGAGATAGTAGAGAGACAGAGAGGGAGGAGAGAGAGATAGTAGAGAGACAGAGAGGGAGGAGAGAGAGATAGTAGAGAGACAGAGAGGGAGGAGAGAGAGAGGTAGATAGATAGTAGAGAGACAGAGAGGGAGGAGAGAGAGAGGTAGAGAGAGGAGAGACTTTGAGGGGCCTTAGTGGTGGGTAAAAAAATCTAGGTCTTCCTCCTCTGAGAGAAGAATGCTCCCCACTGGACACAGATGTCAGTTCTACGTCTAGTTTTGATTAACAATTGGTTGGGTTTTCAACTCATTTGAATTCGATGTGAAATTAATCTCACCATGTCTGGATTTTGGTTAAAAGTTGTGTGAAACAATACAAAATGGCAATCAGTTTTCCACTTTGATTCAACATCATCGCATATATTTTTGGGGGTTGAAATGGCATGGAAACCACGTTGATTCAACCAGTTTTTGCCCAGTGTGTCTCTTCTCCTCTGTTCTGCTATCCCCTGTTCTCCTCTCCTCTGTTCTCCTCTCCTCTCATTTCCTCTACTCCCCTGTTCTCCTCTCCTCTGTTCTCCTCTCCTCTCCTTTCCTCTAGTCTCCTGTTCTCCTCTCTTCTGTTCTCCTCTCCTTTCCTCTAGTCTCCTGTTCTCCTCTCTTCTGTTCTCCTCTCCTCTCCTTTAGTCTCCTGTTCTCCTCTCCTCTGTTCTCCTCTCCTCTGTTCTCCTCTACTCCCCTGTTCTCCTCTCTTCTTGTTCTCCTCTCCTCTCCTTTCCTCTAGTCTCCTGTTCTCCTCTCCTCTCCTTTCCTCTACTCTCTTCTGTTCTCCTCTCCTCTCCTTTCCTCTACTCCCCTGTTCTCCTCTCTTCTGTTCTCCTCTCTTTTCCTCTCCTCTCCTGTTCTCCTCTCCTCTTTTCCTCTCCTCTCCTGTTCTCATCTCCTCTGTTTACATCTCCTATTTTCCTCTACTCTCCTGTTCTCCTCTCTGTTTACATCTCCTCTTTTCCTCTCCTCTCTTCTGTTCTGCTCTCTCCTGTTCTCCTCTCTTTTCCTCTCCTCTCCTGTTCTCATCTCCTCTGTTTACATCTCCTCTTTTCCTCTCCTCTCTTCTGTTCTCCTCTCCTCTCTTTTCCTCTCCTCTCCTGTTCTCATCTCCTCTATTTACATCTCCTCTTTTCCTCTACTCTCTTCTGTTCTCCTCTCCTCTGTTTACATCTCCTCTTTTCCTCTCCTCTCTTTTCCTCTCCTCTCTTTTCCTCTACTCTCTTCTGTTCTCCTCTCCTCTCTTTTCCTCTACTCTCTTCTGTTCTCCTCTCCTCTCTTTTCCTCTCCTCTCTTTTCCTCTACTCTCTTCTGTTCTCATCTCCTCTGTTTACATCTCCTCTTTTCCTCTCCTCTCTTTTCCTCTCCTCTCTTTTCCTCTACTCTCTGTTCTCCTCTCCTCTGTTTACATCTCCTCTTTTCCTCTACTCTCTTCTGTTCTCCTCTCCTCTGTTTACATCTCCTCTTTTCCTCTCCTCTCTTCTGTTCTCCTCTCCTCTCTTTTCCTCTCCTCTCTTTTCCTCTACTCTCTTCTGTTCTCCTCTCCTCTGTTTACATCTCCTCTTTTCCTCTCCTCTCCTCTACTCTCCTGTTCTCTGAGCATTGGGAGGAAGTGTAATGTATTGATTAACTATCTGATGATTCCGATAGGACCTGATCAATAAGACTTTCTTTGAAAGCCAGTCAGGAATCCCCCTCTACAGTCAGAACACACACACACACACACACACAGATCCACATCAGCAATTCACACCTAGAAGACATCTTAATGATGTGTTTCCTGTTTGCTTGTTGTCTGCCTGGGATCTCTCTGAGTGTGTGTGTCATTGACTGGTTAAAGCAGGAGGACTATGTGCTGTTGATGTCTCACTCATTTTGCCTTTGAAGGAGCTCAGTGACATGCATCAATCTGTCAGTACTGTGTGTGTGTGTGTGTGTGTCTATGTGTGTGTGTGTGTAGAGGGAGAGGGGTGTAAGTATCTCAGCTTGCTGCTCCTTACCAGTTCGGGAGCAGAGGAAGACAAGTGGAAGGGGCCCAGCTGTAGCAATACAGTCCCTAAGGGCCACAGAAGGGGTTCTGGACCTATAACGGGGTGCACCTCCTCCCCCTGTAACCCATCCCTCTCTCCCTATAGGTCAGTGAGTGTGTATAGGCCGGTTACATGCCCACACAGCCACAGGGTAGCAGGAAGAGTTCAGGTCAACTCCAACATGCCTAAAAATAATAGGATTTTTTTTTAGGCTAAACAAAAGATTTGTAAAGCTTAGGGGATGTCTAAATGTGTTGTTTCTTCTCTAGCCTAGAGACTTAGACATTCTGGACACCTCTATACATCTCTCTAAATCTCCCTGTCCTCAAATCCTCAGTGTGTGTGTGTGTGTGTGTGTGTAAGAACACTGAAAAAGGCAGCTGTAGTCTGGGTACAGTAGGCTAAACAGATTACACCAGAACAGATGAGTGTATGTATAATAGTGTTGAATCCTGTTGAACACTGTGCCGGGCAGGGTTCGTTTAGCAGTGAAAGGGACTGACTCTCTCAGGCATCGATTCAGCCGACCAACCAGGCATGAGAATAATGCAGGTCAGCCATATGATTGGTTGGTCAATGTGTCGATTACTCCCTGGCCCTGCCCAGTACTTCCTGGTAGAGGGGTTGAGTTGAAAATAGTTCCAGGTCAAAGGGTGTTCTGCTGCTCACTGACCACATAAAGGAGTCTCATAGACCATTTCTGGCCCTCTTCCTCCCAAAGTCTACACTCTTACACCCTATGCTACATTTGTTTTGATTTCTTTGAATAGGATCCTACCAACTGTGTGTGTGTGAGCATTGAAATGTCCAGACACATAGTGTAAGAAACCATCTTTAATGTGTCCTCTTCTTTTCCTTTACAGAAACCATGAGAGAGGAATGCTGATATCTTAACATCATTCCGCGGCACCAGACGGCCACAAAGCACAACGTCCAAACATGTCCAAACCACCCAGAAACCAAGCAACAGACCCTGTACAGAAGTCCAGATGGACCCGTCACCCAACACCGCACACTTTGATGACGAGATTATCCCCCAAAACAAATGACAACAAAACTAAACATCCAAGGAAAATACTGAGTTCCTGTTTGATCAACTACTAAAACTCCTGGATTCTCTCTTTCTCTATCACCAGTAGCTACATACATAATTGTGACTGAACATTGTGACAAAGATACAGTACCACATTGTACATTACATTTTGTAGAGTTTATAAGTATAAGTTATAAGTATAAGTTATAATATGTAGGTTGGAGGTCTAACTGTAGACAGACACTGTAGAGGGGAGAAATGATGATGCGTGAGTTCCCGTTAGCACATAGGCCCAATGCTGTTCCTGTAAATAATGGGCAGTAGAACTGAATAGGGCCTCATATGGAATACAGCTAGTCCATCTGTATATAGCCATGACACCATAGCTCTAATATGTACATAGGCATTCAATTATACCTCCTTATTTCTCCTCTCCCCCTTTAACCCCCCTACACTAGCGCAATGATACTCACCATATCGCTATACTCAGACATGTAAAATATATATATACAGGAGGAAACTGGATACAGAGAGAAGATACACACAGTGTCTGTTGCAGCTGGAAACACACTGGAGTGAGAAACACAGACCCACTTTGGCTGGAATAAGGAACTGGTGAACTCTCCATGCCACAAAGAGGCACACAATAACCCCGGTGTATTTGTACGTGTATTTTACTCCCCTTAGTGAAGTGAAAGTTTCAGTTCAATGGTTTGAAAGCTTTCTACAGTCCACTCAATGTACAAATTTTCATTTTCATCCACACTTTCTCCCTCCATTCCTGATTGGCTAGTCCTTCCTCTCTCCCCCAGTCCTGATAGGCTGTTGACAGTCAGTGTGGGCGTGTCAATCAGAGGGCCTGTAGGCCCGTAGGCCTCTCTGAGACCAGGCGCTCGCTTAGCTCCCACAGGCTGGCTGCAGTGACCTGGTCCTCGGCCTGGGGGGAGGGCAGGCAGCGGAAACAGTTGTTGAAGTACATCCCTCCTAGACCCTCCAGCTCCGGAGCTACCGCACAGTACACCGTGGTGGCTGCCCCCTGTTGCTGTGGAGACAAAGAGACAGAGGGACAACAGTCAACATGGAGGACAGAGACAGAGCAGCACTGATCAACATCATCTGTGTGGGAGGAGGGGACCGTCAGAGAGAATGACAGAGGCCCTCTTGTCCGCCAAGAGATACACAGGAACTCCAGCCACCCTACAGATCCTGCCAAGACACCTCCACTGGAATACACACACCTGTACTCAGTGACCCTCATCTCTCCTGATCCTCCAGAGCATCCATATGAGACAGACAAGGAACTCCATACAAACGGAGAGAGACAGAAAGATAGACACAGAGAGGATAAACTCCATAGAGACACCCCTCTCTGCCACAGCCCATAATGATGGGGCAGTGTTACCATAGGGACTATGGATCTGGATAGATATGTATATACAGTACCAGTCAAAGGTTTGGACACACCTACTCATTCAAGGGTTTTTCTTTATTTTGACTATTTTCTACATGGTATAATAATAGTGACGACATCGAAACTATTAAATAACACATATGGAATCTTGTAGTAAGCAAAAAAGTGTTAAACAAAATATTTGAGATTGTTCAAAATAGCCACCCTTTTACTTGATGACAGCTTTGCACACTCTTGGCATTCTCTCAACCAGCTTCATGAGGAATGCTTTTCCAACAGTCTTGAAGGAGTTCCCACATATGCTGAGCACTTGTTGGCTGCTTTTCCTTCACTCTGCGGTCCAACTCATCCCAAACAATCTCAATTGGGTTGAGGTCGGGTGATTGTGGAGGCCAGGTCATCTGATGCAGCACTGTTGAAAAACAAATGTTAGTCCTTCTAAGGGCAAACCAGATGGGATGGTGTATCACTGCAGAATGCTGTGGTAGCCATGCTGGTTAAGTGTGCCTTGAATTGCAAATAAATCACTGACTGTGTCATTAGCAAAGCACCCCCACACCATCACACCTCCTCCTCCATGCTTCACGGTGGGAACCACACATGAGGAGATCATCCATTCACATACACAGTGCTTGGAACCAAAAATCTCAAATTTGGCCTCATCAGACCAAAGGACAGATTTCCACTGGTCTGATGTCCATTGCTCGTGTTTCTTGGCCCAAGCAAGTCTCTTCTTATTATTGGTGTCCTTTAGTTGTGGTTTCTTTGCAACAATTCGACCATGAAGGTCTGATTCATTCTGTTCAGTCTCCTCTGAACAGTTGATGTTGAGATGTGTATGTTACCTGAACTCTGCAAAACATCTATTTGGGCTACAATCGGAGGTGCAGTTAACTCTAATGAACTTATCCTCTGCAGCAGAGGTACCTCTGGGTCTTCCTTTCCTGTGGCGGTCCTCATGAGAGCCAGTTTCATCATAGCCCTTGATGGTTTTTGCGACTGCACTTGAAGAAACTTTCTTGAAATGTTCTGGATTTGCTGACCTTCATGTCTTAAAGTAATGATGGACTGTCGCTTCTCATTGCTTATTTGAGCTGTTCTTGCCAAAATATGGACTTGGTCTTTTACCAAATAAGGCTATCGTCTGTATACCACCCTTACCTTGTCACAACACAACTGATTGGCTCAAACACATTAAGAAGGAAAAAAACTCCACAAATGTCCTTTTAACAAGGCACACCTGTTAATTTAAATGCATTCCAGGTGACTACCTCATGAAGCCGGTTGAGAGAATGCCAAGAGTGTGCAAAGCTGTCATCAAGGCAAAGGGTGGCTACTTTGAAGAATCTCAAATATAAAATATATTTTGATTTGTTGAACACTTTTTTGGTTACTAGATGATTCCATATGTGTTATTTCATAGTTTTAATGTCTCCACTGTTATTCTACAATGTAGAAAATAGTAAAAAATAAAGAGAAACCCTGGAATGAGTAGGTGTATCCAAACTTTTGACTGATACTGTACATATATATATTTCTCTTTTTGTATGTATACAGCACTGCTGACTCTCCACAGAGTGCATGCTTATGTGAATGTGGTAAATACAGACCAGGGGCAACACTGTCTGTCCACAAAACAACACGATCTCTGTAGAATACCACAATAACTGTAGGAAGGTGGCGACTGTTCATCCAGATTTGACGTAAAACACACCCAAAATATGTTGCACTTGATATTTCTACAGCTGCAATATTTTGTAGTTGTTTTGTGGACGTTTGCACACTGGAGGGCTGTTTTCTGGACAGAGGATGTGGCCCACGGTGTTCTAGACTGGGGAGGAGGGAGCAGCTCTTCTCATTGGGAGTAGGGAGCCAGAGGGTTCTGTAAACTCTCTATAAGGGAACATACAGTATCTATGCCATGATTACACATCTGTATATGTTCACATCATCTAGGGGTTCACGAGGGAAGTCAGACTGTAGAGTAGAGAGCAACGGTCCTAAACAGTAAACATTGGAGTACATGCTGTTTGCCACAGTAAAGAGTGAGATACACTGGTAAAAAGTAATATGATGAGAATAGTGCTCTTGTACACACACGTCATATACAGTACAGGCATACACAAGCTCGCAAACCCCCCTCCTTTCTCTCTTCTCTTTCTCAGAAACGTAGAGAGCAGACAGCCTGTAACACTCTCTACCCTACACCCTCTAATTGAGTGGGAAATGACTACTCAGAAGCTGTGTTTCTCAGTTTAACATCTCGAATCCAGTTTACAGTAGTCTGTAGTCACACTGTACTGAGACATGCCGCCCTAATGCAGCACCAGCCGGCACAGTCGGTAATTAGGAGCGGCGAGAGGGAGAGAGGGAGTGCGATTCCACAGCGTTTGAAACAGAGAGAGGAAGAAACAGACATCAGATAGTATTATAGCCAGAATTCAGGAGCTCAGAGGATCTTTCATGTAGCCCTGCTGCTGGCTAAAAACTGCTGTGACGTTATGAGAAGACAGGAGACTGTTCTGGAGATGATTTCTATAGACACATGAAATACTTCTCTCTGGCTAACTGCTCTTTATCTACAAATGAGACTGGGGGGAGGACTGGTGAGAGACTGCAGTGCAGAGCAGTTTAGTACAGTGCACTGGCAGAGCAGCAAGGGTCTGTACACAAACAAACACACACACACACACTTCAAAGGCACAGCCTCATTGAGGCTCATTTGAGCATCTGCAGCCCAAGCTGGCAGAGGCTAATACAGAGAGTCACACATACGGAGATATACCAGAACTGTTCCAGCACACACACACTGGCTGTCATTAAGATCTAGCAACACACACAGTCACACATACAGAGATATACCAGAACTGTTCCAGCACACACACACTGGCTGTCATTAAGATCTAGCAACACACACAGTCACACATACGGAGATATACCAGAACTGTTCCAGCACACACACACTGGCTGTCATTAAGATCGAGCAACACACACAGTCACACATACAGAGATATACCAGAACTGTTCCAGCACACACACACTGGCTGTCATTAAGATCTAGCAACACACACAGTCACACATACGGAGATATACCAGAACTGTTCCAGCACACACACACTGGCTGTCATTAAGATCTAGCAACACACACAGTCACACATACAGAGATATACCAGAACTGTTCCAGCACACACACACTGGCTGTCATTAAGATCTAGCAACACACACAGTCACACATACAGAGATATACCAGAACTGTTCCAGCACACACACACTGGCTGTCATTAAGATCTAGCAACACACACAGTCACACATACGGAGATATACCAGAACTGTTCCAGCACACACACACTGGCTGTCATTAAGATCTAGCAACACACACAGTCACACATACGGAGATATACCAGAACTGTTCCAGCACACACACACTGGCTGTCATTAAGATCTAGCAACACACACAGTCACACATACGGAGCTATACCAGAACTGTTCCAGCACACACACACTGGCTATCATTAAGATCTAGCAACACACACAGTCACACATACGGAGATATACCAGAACTGTTCCAGCACACACACACTGGCTGTCATTAAGATCTAGCAACACACACAGTCACACATACGGAGCTATACCAGAACTGTTCCAGCACACACACACTGGCTATCATTAAGATCTAGCAACACACACAGTCACACATTGTACACACAGTCATACTCAGTCTCACACATGTACACATAGTCACACAATGTACACACAATCACACAATGTACACACAGTCACACACACATGTACACACAGTTACACACAGTCACACAATGTACACACATGTACACACAGTTACACACAGTCACACAATGTACACACGGTCACACAATGTACACACAGTCACACACATGTACACACAGTCACACACATGTACATGCAGTCACACACATGTACACACAGTCACACACATGTACACACATGCACACACATGTACACACAGTCACACACAGTCACAGAATAAAGTGGATGCATACATACATAGACATATAGTAGACTCTCTCATTGAGCAGACAGACACACTCATCAAACTTCCTTCTCAGTGCTGGTAGTAGCAGAGGCAGATTGAGGCGGTTTGAAACCGCAGATGAAACAACTGCATCTCTCTGCTGTCTCCCTCCCTGCCAGCACACTGATAACTCTACACACCTCATAGGACTGGCATATCAAAGGCTCACACATGTCACTCAGTGTCAAAGAGACACACCCAGACCCACATATACACACTTCAAAAGCAGGGTGTCAGATCATTTAGCTAACCAGTCACCCTCAGGTATCTGCTTTAGAACGTAGACACAAACTCATTGGAAGATGCCTGCTCATCTTACTCTACTTCCAGGGTCATCTCTGTTTTAGGTGAACGGTGGACCATCAATACATTGGAATGATTTACACCTGATCTGAGAATGCAGCTCTACAGCACAGCAGGGAATTCTGTCTGAGGGAGACAACCAAGATATGTACACAGCAGAAGGAGAGTGAGGGTGAAAGAGAGAGGGAGAGAGAGTGTGTGTGTGTTATCTTCTTGGTGTTCAGCTCGGCCCTCCCACTACATGACCTTTTTACCCATGTAAGAGATAAGCCTGATGAGTTTAGCATGCTAGACATTAACATGTGGAACCACCCACCACCACTATCTATTAGAGAGACATAGAGAGAAGAAAGGGAATGTGCTGGGCTGGTGACATGCATACACACACACACACACACACACACACACACACACACACACACACACACACACACACACACACACACACACACACACACACAATCCCTCCTGACATGTACAGTAGCCCAACAGATGTGTATAATCATGTACATTATAAATAATACCTGTACATTCTAGGTGTCGACCAACCAGTGGCTCTTTCTATTTGTGTACTAGTGTTTGTCAATGTAAATCCTGATTCTGATATACATAGTTTTACAGAGTTGACAGAGAGAAATGACTGGTTTTCTTGGGGTTGGTATGTTATGTTCCTATCAGACAGAACTGACCACCGCAAACTGGTGAGTGGAGAGGAAAGGGTTAATTGAGTGTGAGCCCGAGCAACTGTCCCCGAGACATGACATCACATGAATCACCAGAACTACAAGGGGAAGGGAAGCGGGAACAAGAGAACTCTTTCACTTCAGCAATATACAAGACATGTGACAAACCGAAGTAGCAGGGTCCTAGCCAACAAGATCTTTTCCAGACCACTTAAACACACAAACCCAACCTCTGCAATCTCTATGCTTTAAAGGCTGCAATAAACAGGTCCTAGATCAGCAGCAATAACCTGACCATGTCTGGCCTGAACCATCACTGCTCGGGAAAATAGTCCTGGATCACATTTATGTCTTCCAATTTTCAACATAATGAAAATATTTCCAATGTGTTTGGAAAGTATTCTGCAATATTTAACTGTTGAACAGCCACTATTCAATGTATTAAAAAGCAAGGTCAGAGAGAAGGGAGATATTGGTGTTGAATCATTAAAGGGTAACTATACTGTACCGCATAGTTGTTCGGTGTTGTTTTCATAGTATAACATGTTACTGTCGTGATCTCCAACCATGTCTAATCACTCTGTGCTTGTACAGTACAGCAATACTATATGATGCATTGTGCTATTTGTTAGCACAGGACTAATGCACCAGGAAGAGAAAAAAAACACGTTTTGTTTCTGCCTCATCAAGGTTGTGCACTGTCATTCTGTCATACGAGCGTTCTGTGATAATATGTGTGACCCTTTTCTCTGACGTGTGTATTTATGACATTGACCTGTAGATACACCCAGTACTGTGGAGCAGTCTGTTCGTGTCCCAGCCTGTCCTGTCCTGTACAAAGGAACATGTAAATAGCAAACGGCTATGCATGCTGACACTCTAGCACTTCTTTCAGGTACTTTTATAATCCCAAACTCCTCATATGGCATGTCCTGAAAATCACCTATGAACACGGCAAATAAAAAGAGAATAATAAAAAAAGAACCAAGATGTCAGACGATGACATCCTGGACAACGTGTAAAGTCCTACAGTTTTCTTACTCTTGTAGGTGGTTCACTTCCGTTCCTTTAACTGTCATTCTGTCATTCTTAATGTGGTTAAACCATTCTGGTCAAGGTTCTGTTCAGTTGTCTTGGTGTGTGAAGGGTCGAGGCAAAGCAGAGAGGCAATCTGTGTGTTAACAACTAAAGCCTGGTTAAGAGTCTGTCCACATCTGTCACAGGGCAGCATAGTCCTCTCCTGTTGTGACGAGAGCAGACATGACTGGCTCTGGCAAAACACACAGGGGGACACTGATTGTGATTTAACACGGTTCTGTTTAAGGAACTAGAATTGGAACTAGGCTATACAACAAGCTTATATGATGACAGAAGATAGTATGAGCAGTAAACGAGCTTTGCCTCAGCCGTGGACCCAGTCTGTCTGAACTAACAGTCTCACATGAAGGTCTATCTATGCCATGATGGAGAAGATGGGACTCCAACAGGACCTTGTGCTTTTGTTGATACTTTAGGAATGTTTATTTCCAACCCAATGGTGTTCACAATAGATGGAAGTATCTGATTTTTAATCTGTGCTAAAGATATTTCACATTTAATAAATGATCATTGTAACAACACGTCTGCTGCCTTGTCTCTGGCCCATGTTTGTGTAATAGAGAGCGACAGAGCGAGTGAGAGTGAGAGAAAGAGAGAGAGAAGAGAGCGAGAGAGTGTATGTTTACACTAGCCCTCAGCGGCGCTAGCCTCTGCGAGCCGACAGCCCATCTAAGCGTACCCAGCCCAGATGTGAGGGGAATCCTGGGTAACGTGGTCCACTCAGATAAACGGCCTGGCCCTCCATTCAGCATAACCAATCAAACGGAAGGGGAGGGATTAACACCACAAACACACCAGCACACCTCTAAAATCAACACAACGTTCACCCTCATAACTCCACAGTCACCCCCGTAACCTCAGCCCCCCCCTCCACACACACACACACACACACACACACACACACACACACACACACACACACACACACACACACACACACACACACAAGTATAATGCTGTTCTTGCCATTCTAATGGGAGAGCCCTCTAAGGCACTGGCCTCTGCTCCTCGGTATGTATTACATTCTATTAAAAAGCAGTCATTAGCCCCTAGGCCTTCTGGGTAATATAGGGAACTGGGCGGCCTGCTCCCCAGAGGGGCATTAGGGACAGGATGGAGAGACCACACACCTAACCCTGGCTCCCCCTGTCCCCACATCACATCTCTGCATCTGAAGAACATTAGGAGAGAGAATGCCGTATAGCGTAATTTTTTTTGCACTGTTGGTTAGAGCCTGTAAGTAAGCATTTCACCTGTTGTATTCGGCGCACGTGACAAATAAACTTTGATTTGAGAATGGAGAGACTGTATACTTTCAACCCCTGCTACTGCTGTGCCATACCTCTACCCTCTCTGTTCGCCACACTCCACCATCTCTGCCTCAACTCCAACCCCTGCTACTGCTGTGCCATACCTCTACCCTCTCTGTTCGCCACACTCCACCATCTCTGCCTCAACTCCAACCCCTGCTACTGCTGTGCCATACCTCTACCCTCTCTGTTCGCCACACTCCACCATCTCTGCCTCAATTCCAACCCCTGCTACTGCTGTGTCATACCTCTACCCTCTCTGTTCGCCACACTCCACCATCTCTGCCTCAACTCCAACCCCTGCTACTGCTGTGCCATACCTCTACCCTCTCTGTTCGCCACACTCCACCATCTCTGCCTCAACTCCAACTTCTGCAACGTGTGTGTCATACCTCTACCCTCTCTGTTCGCCACACTCCACCATCTCTGCCTCAACTCCAACCCCTGCTACTGCTGTGTCATACCTCTACCCTCTCTGTTCGCCACACTCCACCATCTCTGTCTCAACTCCAACTTCTGCAACGTGTGTGTCATACCTCTACCCTCTCTGTTCGCCACACTCCACCATCTCTGTCTCAACTCCAACTTCTGCAACGTGTGTGTCAAACCTCTACCCTCTCTGTTCGCCACACTCCACCATCTCTGCCTCAACTCCAACTTCTGCAACGTGTGTGTCATACCTCTACCCTCTCTGTTCGCCACACTCCACCATCTCTGCCTCAACTCCAACCCCTGCTACTGCTGTGCCATACCTCTACCCTCTCTGTTCGCCACACTCCACCATCTCTGCCTCAACTCCAACCCCTGCTACTGCTGTGTCATACCTCTACCCTCTCTGTTCGCCACACTCCACCATCTCTGCCTCAACTCCAACTTCTGCAACGTGTGTGTCATACCTCTACCCTCTCTGTTCGCCACACTCCACCATCTCTGCCTCAACTCCAACCCCTGCTGCTGCTGTGTCATACCTCTACCCTCTCTGTTCGCCACACTCCACCATCTCTGCCTCAACTCCAACTTCTGCAACGTGTGTGTCATACCTCTACACTCTCTGTTCGCCACACTCCACCATCTCTGCCTCAACTCCAACTTCTGCAACGTGTGTGTGTGGTGGGGTGAACAAAAGGAGGTAAGGATGAGCCAGGAGAGAAAAGAGTAGGGAAGGAGGGGATGAAGGGATGAGTCGACAAGGGAGTGGATGACAAGGAGAGAAAGAAAGGAAGGAGGAGAGGATAAAAGAGAGGCAGGTGTTAGGAGAAGAATCATTCAAGGGGAAAACGATGAGAATGAGAAGGACTTGGGCAGCAACTGTGAAACTATCTCCTTTTTATCTTGGGATAGGACTTGTGAGGTGATGGGCCCCAGCTAATTATTGTCCTCTAATAAAAGCAACATATGCTAAGACAATAAAAGGCCTTATTGGACAGCTCTTCATTAAAGAGGGGCAGTAAAGAGAGAGGGGCTCTGGCACCAGGGAGGAGATTAAAAGGCCTGGTCTGAAAGGGAGAATAGGAGTCTCTCTATATAGTTGGACTATGGGGGCATGTAGGACTATAAAACAGCTGCATTAAACAAGAAGAGGACTGGACGCTTTATTGGGCGTGATCTCTTTCACTCTGTCACTCCCATTCACTCCTCCTTACTTTCTCTTCTAATCTTTCTCCCTCTCCCACTTTCTCATTTCATCTTTCTCCATCTCACTCTCTCACTCCCTCTCTTCCCCACATTCTCGTTTCATCCATCTCCATCTCTCTCTTTCTCACTTCCTCTCCAACCCACTCTTCCTCACCTCTCTCTCCTAAGCAGTGCCTTCCTCTCCAACCCACTCTTCCTCACCTCTCTCTCCTAAGCAGTGCCTTCCTCTCCAACCCACTCTTCCTCACCTCTCTCTCCTAAGCAGTGCCTTCCTCTCCAACCCACTCTTCCTCACCTCTCTCTCCTAAGCAGTGCCCCAACGCGTTCGACTTTAGCGCGAACGCTGCACCTTCATGGAATTGCTGTGCGCGCTCTCTCACTATTAAGCATGTAAACACATTGGTCAGTGAACGGCTGGCTGGTGGCTTGGCGGGAAACTGGATTAAACCTGATCTAAAAACAGCCCTATAGCCGTCTAGCCTAATACAGTGAGATTTCACATGCACTGCATTCGTTGCCTTCCCTTTAGACAGAATAAATAAACAGGATTGGATGAATAACTTGAAAATGATATCCATAAGCCTACTAATAAATGAATGAATTAAAAACATACACATATTTAATAAGAAATAGGAAGAGAACTTCAACCTTGTAATAATACATTTTCTTTCAATTTGCTCTATTGCATCTAATTATCAATATAATAAAATGATATTTCCTTTAAAAGTAGCCCTACAGCCTACTCAAACATCAATATTGGCTTTAGCAAGGCACTGTGCAGATTCAATCATTTTTTTAGGATTCATTTTCAGCATGTTATGATGAGTTTTTTAGGATAAGCTAGAAATTCTACACCGCTGTTTGTCGGCAGCACACTAAATCTTTCCATCTATTGGAGGAGCAATTTAACATCAGAAGCCTCCTCCCTAAGTTTGTTTTACTCACTGCTTTAGCACACTCTGCCAACCCTGATGTCTTTGCCGTGTCTGAATCCTGGCTTAGGAAGGCCACCAAAAATTGTGAGATTTCCATCCCCAACTACAACATTTTCCGTCAAGATAGAACTGCCAAATGGGGAGGAGTTGCAATATACTGCAGAGATAGCCTGCAAAGTTCTGTCATACTTTCCAGGTCTTTCCAGTTCGAGCTTCTAATTTTAAAAATGAATCTCTTCAGAAATAAGTCGCTCACTGTTGCCGCCTGTTATAGACCCCCTTCAGCCCCCAGCTGTGCCCTGGACACCATATGTGAATTGATTGCCCCCCATCTATCTTCAGAGTTTGTTCTGTTAGGTGTCCCAAACTGGGATATGCTTAACACTCCGGCAGTCCTACAATCTAAACCCACCAGGTACAACCCTAAATTCGTAAACATGGGCACCCTCATAGATATAATCCTGACCTATTTGCCAAATACACCTCTGGTGTTTTCAATCACTGTCTCAATGCCTGCATCTGCATCAAACGACCACCCATTATCACTGTCAAACGCTCCCTAAAACACTTCTGTGAGCAAGCCTTTCTAATCGACCTGGCACGGGTATCCTGGAAGGATTTTGACCTCATCCGTCAGTCGAGGATGCCTGGTCATTCTTTAAAAGTAATTTCCTCACCATCTTAAATAAGCATGCCCCTTTCAAAAAATGTAGAACTAAGAACAGATATAGCCCTTGATTCACTTTTTTCTCCCAAATGTCATGCTATACCATTGGTAATTACAGTCTTGTCCCATCGCTGCAACTCCCCTACGAACTCGGAAGAGGCGAAGGTCGAGAGCCATGTGTACTCCGAAACATGACCCAGCCAAGCCGCACTGCTTCTTGACACACTACTCGCTTAACCCGCACCAACGTGTCAGAGGAAACACTGTCCCGCTGGCGACCTAAGTCAGCTTGCAGGCACCCGGCCCACCACAAGGAGGCGCTAGAGTGAAATGGGAAAAGGAAATCCAGGCCGGCCAAACCCTCCCCTAACCTGAACGATGCTGGGCCAATTGTGCACCGCCTCACGGGTCTCCTAGTCACGGCCGGCTGATACTCTGAAAGCTTAATTCTAATCAATCATGAATATAATAAGAAACCCATCGACCCCTTATGAGCCATCAGTGGGATAAAGGTCTTGCTTAGTCAATGAGATGGTCCACTATTAAGGGCAGCGGCGCTTTATCAAATGGTCATATTGATGTTTTAGGCTACCGTGCCGTGAAAACAGTTCATCCAAAATGATGCTTGCGATCGAATGCTTCTGACCGATAGCACACGATACAAAAACAGCCAAAGTGTGGGAAAATAGTGTTCGGACGAATTTCCAGAATATTTTGGTGTCTATTTCGTTGCGCCAATGAAGACAGTTGTGATTAAAGTTGAATCCAATCCAATACCCCTACATCTTTACAGCAGGGTCTAGAAGACTAAACAGAGAAAGCAGAGTAGTACCTTCCACAAAAAGTATTGCTGGACAAAAAGACACATATGGGTCTCTCTCTCCCGTTCTCACTTCATTCCCTTACTTTCTCTATAGGATTAGGATATTCAGTGCCTTCGGAAAGTATTCATACCCCTTGACTTATTCCACATTTGGTTGTTACAGCCTGAATTGAAGTGAAAACAGGATTTTAGAAATGTTCACAAATGTATTGAAAATGAAATACAGAAATATCTCATTTACATAAGTATTCACAACACTGAGTCAATACATCACCTTTGACAGTGATTACAGCTGATAACCCTTTTCAAGTCTTGAAATTGCTTTACAAGCAGTTTTAAGTCAAAACTGTAACTCAGCCACTCGGAACTGTCTTCTTGGTAAGCAACTCAAGTTTAGATTTAGCTTGTGTTTAGCTCCATTCCATACATGTTTTATCCTGAACAACTCCCCAGTCCTTAATGATTACAAGCATGCCCATAACATGATGCAGCCAGCTTGAAAATATGGAGAGTAGTACCTAGTAACGTGTTGTATTGGATTTGCCCCAAACAAAACACTTTGTATTCAGCACAAAAAGTTAAGTGCGTTTTTTGCAATATTACTTTAGTGCCTTGTTTCAAACATGACGCATGTTTTGGAATATTTGTATTCTGTAAAGGCTTCCTTTTCACTCTGTCAATTCGGTTAGTATTGTAGAGTAACAACAATGTTGTTGATCCATCCTTAGGTTTCTCCTATCACAGCATTTAAAAATCACCATTGGCCTCATGGTGAGATCCCTGAGTGGTTTCCTTCCTCTCTAGGTTTCCTTCCTCTCAACTGAGTTAGGAAGGACGCCTGTATCTTCGTAGTGACTGTTTTGTATTGATACACCATCCAAAGTGTAATTAGTAATTAATAACTTCACTCTTTGCTCAAATGGATATTCAATATCAGCCTTTTTATTTGTACCCATCTACCAAAACCTCCCTGGTCTTTGTGGTTGAATCTGTGTTTGAAATTCACTGCTCGACTGAGGGACCTTACAGATGTGTGGGGTGAAAATATGAGGTAGTCATTCAAAAATCATGTTAAACACAAGTTATTTAGGCTTGCCATAACAACACATTTCAGCTTTTGATTTTAATACATTTGTTAAAAAAATCGAAATAAATCAAAATCACTTTGACATTATGGGGTATTGTGTGTTGGTCAGTCACAAAAAGATATATATTTTGTCAATTTTAAATGCAGGCTGTAACACAACAAAATATGGAAAAAGTCCCGGGCTGTGAATACTTTCTGTAGGCTCTGTAATTGTATTTGGACCAGAGATCCAGAAGGCAAAAGCATCAGAATACACCCATCTCAATCAGGTCATTCTGTCTCATTGTTATGGTAACTACAGACAGTCAGCCTATTGGTCCATTTGGAAATGGAACATAGACACAAGGAACAACCATCAACAATATGGATGGGATGAGGATGTATTCAACTATGTATATTTATTCAGACTGTCAAGCAATGGACAATATGACAGTTGTATTATGGAATATGAATTGATATTGAAAGTATCAACGATAGAGGAAACCACCAGGCTATTTGGATGACAATAATATTGATGTTATAGTAGATATGATAAATTAAACGTTTTAATTCAGACAAAATGGGATATCTGTGAGCAACCCCCGTCCCTCCTTCTCTCCATCCTCCCTCCCTCCCTATCTCTATCTCTTTCCTTCCTTCCTTCCTTCCTTCCTCCTCCGTAGTTCTCTAGCTGGAGGTCGTCAGAGGGGTGTTCTGGTTTAAATAAGGAGGCAGATCTGGCCCATTAAATTCTGCTAGTAATTATATTAATTTGGCAGGGACGTGTCATTTTCACAGGAGAGCAACTAGCACAGCCATTATCACACACACACACACACACACACACACACACACACACACACACACACACACACACACACACACACACACACACACACACACACACACACACACACACACACACACACACACACACACACACGTCACAGTAAAGAAACTAGCAGTAGCATTATGAGAGTGTCCAGAGGTCTGTTAACAGGACAGATCAGTGTGCCCTTGGTCATCACAGTTACCCGAAGATACTTATATCCCTCCCTTTCTCTCTCCTCCTTTTCCCTTCGCTCTCTCCCTTTCCCCTCCATTCTGTATGTGTGTGTGTGCTGCGTGGCCCTGCTCTGACAGTATAATACCATGAGACTAGTAGAGCTTGTCTAACCACTTAACACCTTTTCACCAGAGTAATGAGGGCACTGGGTCTGGGCCCCACTGTGTGTTTGTGACTGTGTAATGGCACTGCTGGGTTGGTACTATGTGTGTGTGTGTGTGTGGTACAGGGTGGTGAGCGTAGGGTTTTGGTGTTGGGATTAAGTGATGGCAGGCAGTAAGCAGAAAGCTTTGCATTTAGAGTAGCAGTCACCATAGAACACAGAGAGACTAAATAGTTCCTGTTCCATGGCCCAACACCACTCCCCTCAGGTCTACAGTCCTCTGAAACAACCCGCAGCCTCGTCTGCATTCATTTCATCACACACACTGCAGACCCCCGTGCTCCTGTGTGTGTTCATGTGCTCCGGTGTCTGTGAGTGTGTGCATGTGTTCCCGAGCTCCTGTGAGTCTGTGTGTCAATGCTGACCCCTCTCTGTGCTGCTGGCCGGTTGAATGCGGTGTGAATAAATTAGTGCTGTTCAGCTCCTCCATGTAATTATGCTGCTGTCAGGACTAGGCCTCTCCTCAACATTCATTTTAATAAAGTTGGCCTCACAGGTTACGGACCACAGGTCACCTTCAGTGACAGCCTAGGGGTCTCTCTCTCTCTCTCTCTCTCTCTTTCTCTCTTTCTCTGTCTCACTGTTTCTCTCACTGTCTCTCGGTCTCTCTCTCTCTCTCTCTCTTTCTCTCTTTCTCTGTCTCACTGTTTCTCTCACTGTCTCTCGCTCTCTCTCGGTCTCTCTCTCTCTCTCTCGCTCTCTCTCTCTCTTGCTCTCTCTCTCTCTCTCGAAGACACACACATACACAGGCACGTACACAGACATATACACATACACACTCTTGCACACAGGCACGTAAACACACCATTCACCTGTGAATTACATGAGATGGACAGAGAAGAATGGGAGAGGAGGAGATAGAAGGAGAGATACAGAGTTGAAGGGGAGGTGGCTAAAAGGAGGAGAGAAAAGCGGTAAATTATCAAGGACAATAAGGAAGAGCGGGAGCAACAGAGGTGAGAAGTAGGAGAGTGTTCCTCTTGGCCAGATGGCTGTGTGTAGTCTCATTTGTCCTGCTGCTAACACTGACCTTTGGACGTGTGTGTTCGTGTGATTGTGTGTGTGTGTGTCTGACTTATTAAGTTCGTTTCATAAGATGACATCAGTTGTCATGTATATACTGAGCTGTCATCTACCTTTACACCTGACAACATATCCTTCCATCCGGTCAAATCAATCTCATGTTGACAGCTGAATGTCGGTGTGAACAGAGATTGATGTCCAGGTATTTACCTCCTTTCTAAACACTGTAAACTCTACATGCTGACTGAAATTCACCTCAAATATCTGAACTTGAAAACACTGCAAAAGCATCAGGAGAAAGCACAGACGTACAGACACGTACACACACATACACACACGCACACATACACACACGTACACACACACATACACACATACACACACGTACACACACGTACACACACATACACACACACGTACACACACAAGCCAGTGCGGACTCTCCGTTGATGTGGCGGTGACTGTTACCGTGGTGATGATGTTAATTAGCTCCAGCGGTGAACTGCTATTTCCCGCGGCTAGGCCTTGTTACCATCAGGTGTGCAGGGTCACTATGACACCACTATGTCTCAAGGACACATCACATCTCTATCTCCCTCTATTTCTATCTCCCTCTCTCCCCCTCTCTATTTCACTCTCTCCCCCCTCTCTATTTCTATCTCCCCCTCTCTATTTCACTCTCTCCCCCTCTCTATTTCTATCACCCTCTCTCCCCCCTCTCTATTTCACTCTCTCCCCCCTCTCCATTTCTGTCTCCCTCTCCCCCCCTCTCCATTTCTCTCTCCCTCTCCCCTTTCTCTATTTCCCTCTCCCCCTCTCTATTTCTATCTCCCTCTCCCCCTCTCTATTTCTATCTCCCTCTCCCCCTCTCTATTTCTCTCTCCCTCTCCCCCTCTCTATTTCTCTCTCCCTCTCCCCCTCTCTATTTCTATCTCCCTCTCACCCTCTCTATTTCTATCTCCCTCTCCCCCTCTCTATTTCTATCTCCCTCTCCCCCTCTCTATTTCTCTCTCTCCCCCTCTCTATTTCTCTCTCCCTCTCCCCCTCTCTATTTCTCTCTCCCTCTCCCCCTCTCTATTTCTCTCTCTCCCCCTCTCTATTTCTATCTCCCTCTCTCCCCCTTTCTATTTCCCTCTCTATTTCTATCTCCCTCTCCCCTCTCTATTTATCTCTCTCCCCCTCTCTATATCTATCTCCCTCTCCCCCTCTCTATTTCTATCTCCCTCTCCCCCTTTCTATTTCCCTCTCGATTTCTATCTCCCTCTCCCCTCTCTATTTCTCTCTCCCCCCTCTCTATTTCTCTCTCCCCCTCTCTATTTCTCTCTCTCCCCTCTCTATGTCTCTCCCTCTCCCCCTTTCTATTTCTATCTCCCTCTCCCCTCTCTATTTCTCCCTCTCCCCTCTCTATTTCTATCTCCCTCTCCCCCTCTCTATTTCTATCTCCCTCTCCCCCTTTCTATTTCCCTCTCTATTTATATCTCCCTCTCTATTTCTCTCTCCCCCCTCTCTATTTCTCTCTCCCCCTCTCTATTTCTATCTCCCTCTCCCCCTCTCTATTTCTATCTCCCTCTCCCCTATCTATTTCTATCTCCCTCTCCCCCTTTCTATTTCCCTCTCGATTTCTATCTCCCTCTCCCCTCTCTATTTCTCTCTCTCCCCCTCTCTATTTCTCTCTCCCTCTCTCCCCTCTCTATTTCTCTCTCCCCTCTCTATTTCTCTCCCTCTCCCCCTTTCTATTTCTATCTCCCTCTCCCCTCTCTATTTCTCTCTCTCCCCCTCTCTATTTCTATGTCCCCCCCTCTCTATTTCTATGTCCCCCCTTCTCTATTTCTATCTCCCTCTCCCCCTTTCTATTTCCCTCTCTATTTCTATCTCCCTCTCCCCTCTCTATTTCTCTCTCCCTCACCCCATCTCTATTTCTCTCTCTCCCCCTCTCTATTTCTCTCTCTCCCCCTCTCTATTTCTCTCTCCCTCTCTCCCCTCTCTATTTCTCTCTCCCCTCTCTATTTCTCTCCCTCTCCCCCTTTCTATTTCTATCTCCCTCTCCCCTCTCTATTTCTCTCTCTCCCCCTCTCTATTTCTCTCTCCCTCTCTCCCCTCTCTATTTCTCTCTCCCCTCTCTATTTCTCTCCCTCTCCCCCTTTCTATTTCTATCTCCCTCTCCCCTCTCTATTTCTCTCTCTCCCCCTCTCTATTTCTATGTCCCCCCCTCTCTATTTCTATGTCCCCCCTTCTCTATTTCTATCTCCCTCTCCCCCTTTCTATTTCCCTCTCTATTTCTATCTCCCTCTCCCCTCTCTATTTCTCCCTCCCTCACCCCATCTCTATTTCTCTCTCTCCCCCTCTCTATTTCTCTCTCTCCCCCTCTCTATTTCTCTCTCCCTCTCTCCCCTCTCTATTTCTCTCTCCCCTCTCTATTTCTCTCCCTCTCCCCCTTTCTATTTCTATCTCCCTCTCCCCTCTCTATTTCTCTCTCTCCCCCTCTCTATTTCTATCTCCCTCTCCCCCTCTCTATTTCTATGTCCCCCCTCTCTATTTCTATCTCCCTCTCCCCCTTTCTATTTCCCTCTCTATTTCTATCTCCCTCTCCCCTCTCTATTTCTCTCTCCCTCACCCCCTCTCTATTTCTCTCTCTCCCCCTCTCTATTTCTCTCTCTCCCCCTCTCTATTTCTATCTCCCTCTCCCCTATCTATTTCTATCTCCCTCTCCCCCTTTCTATTTCCCTCTCGATTTCTATCTCCCTCTCCCCTCTCTATTTCTCTCTCTCCCCCTCTCTATTTCTCTCTCCCTCTCCCCCCTCTCTATTTCTCTCTCCCCTCTCTATTTCTCTCCCTCTCCCCCTTTCTATTTCTATCTCCCTCTCCCCTCTCTATTTCTCTCTCCCCCCAACTCTATTTCTATCTCCCTCTCCCCCTTTCTATTTCCCTCTCTATTTCTATCTCCCTCTCCCCTCTCTATTTCTCTCTCTCCCCCTCTCTATTTCTATCTCCCTCTCCCCCTCTCTATTTCTATGTCCCCCCCTCTCTATTTCTATCTCCCTCTCCCCCTTTCTATTTCCCTCTCTATTTCTCTCTCTCCCCCTCTATTTCTATCTCCCCCTCTCTATTTCACTCTCTCCCCCTCTCTATTTCTATCTCCCTCTCCCCCTCTCTATTTCTATCTCCCTCTCCCCCTCTCTATTTCTATCTCCCTCTCCCCCTCTCTATTTCTATCTCCCTCTCCCCCTCTCTATTTCCCTCTCTATTTCTATCTCCCTCTCCCCTCTCTATTTCTCTCTCTCCCCCTCTCTCTCCCCCTCTCTATTTCTCTCTCCCTCTCTCCCCTCTCTATTTCTATCTCCCTCTCCCCTCTCTATTTCTCTCTCCCTCTCCCCTCTCTATTTCTCTCTCCCCCTCTCTATTTCTCTCTCCCTCTCTATTTCTATCTCCCTCTCCCCTCTGTATTTCTATCTCCCTCTCCATCTCCCTCTCCCCCTCTCTATTTCTCTCTCTCACCCTCTCTATTTCTATCTCCCTCTCCCCTCTCTATTTCTATCTCCCTCTCCCCTCTCTATTTCTATCTCCCTCTCTCTATTAAATTAAATTCAATTCAAGGGGCTTTATTGGCATGGGAAACATGTGTTAACATTGCCAAAGCAAGTGAGGTAGATAATATACAAAAGTGAAACAATAAAAATGAACAGTAAACATTACACATACAGAAGTTTCAAAACAATAAAGACATTACAAATGTCATATTATGTATACATACAGTGTTGTAACAAATGTACAAATGGTTAAAGTACACAAGGGAAAATAAATAAGCATAATCATTCTATCTCCCTCTCTGACCTTGTCTCTCCTAACTCTGCTTTCTGAACTGGTTCCGGCTTTCTAGTTTTTTTTAAGATTAGGCAGTGGAAATTTCAATGTAGAGGAAGATATAAGCTGGCTATTGAGGAAGCCAATGTATTCAGAACAGGTTGGTTGTCAGTTCAAGCATGCAGCCATTTTGAAGATATCTGTAAGTGTGTGTATGTGTTTGTGTCTGAGCTCACCTTGTATCCCCACTCCTTCCCTCTCCCCCCAGTAAGCTAGTAGAAGTGTGTACCCTTGTTGTGCGAGGTGACTTTGCCTGCCTGTGTAATGCTTACAGCAGCATGCTTTGTTAGCTGCAGGTCATTTATGAGAGGACTGTGCTGATGGCCTGATACGATTGGCTGCCCACACTGTCTCCCTTAACACACACACACTCACACTATGAGAGAAAACACTCTTACTGTAATCTATCAGTCTAGAACCCACTGAGAGAAAACACTTACTGTAATCTATCAGAGTCTAGAACCCACTATGGGAGAAAACACTCTTACTGTAATCTATCAGAGTCTAGAACCCACTATGAGAGAAAACACTCTTACTGTAATCTATCAGAGTCTAGAACCCACTATGAGAGAAAACACTCTTACTGTAATCTATCAGAGTCTAGAACCCACTATGAGAGAAAACACTCTTACTGTAATCTATCAGAGTCTAGAACCCACTATGAGAGAAAACACTCTTACTGTAATCTATCAGAGTCTAGAACCCACTATGAGAGAAAACACTCTTACTGTAATCTATCAGTGTCTAGAACCCACTATGAGAGAAAACACTCTTACTGTAATCTATCAGAGTCTAGAACCCACTATGAGAGAAAACACTCTTACTGTAATCTATCAGAGTCGAGAATCCACTATGAGTCTATAGAACAGAGAACCAAAAGTGAGGCTTGAGATGATAAGATAGAAACATGACA